>NW_026110950.1:509769-584769 GCF_024679095.1 Eriocheir sinensis | reverse complement strand
ACACACACACACACACACACACACACACACACACACACACACACACACACACACACACACACACACACACACAAACACACACACACAGTGGAGCTAATCTTTTCTTCCTTTTTTTATTATCTCTCTCTTCGTACAAATTAGTATATGTATAATAACTACAACTGCCTAACTATAACTACAACCAATCCTTTCCCTAATAATAACTTAATCAAATGACAAGTATAAATTTCCTGTCTTTTCTTGCCTAACCTGACAAACCAACATCTAACAGACGTACATCATCTCCTTTCATTATTATAAAACCACTTTCCTTAACCAAATGACAAATATAAATTTCCTGTCTTTTCTTGCCTAACCCGACAAATCCACATCTAATATACTACATCATCTTCTCCTTTCATTATCCTAAAATTACTTTCCTTAACCAAATGACAAATATAAATTTCCTGTCTTTTCTTGCCTAACCTGACAAATCGAGGAGCTTTCACCTGCTCTTCAATATCGAGGTGCGTTCACCTGCTCCTCAATATCGAGGAGCTTTCACCTGCTCCCCAATATAGATGTGCTTTCACCTGCTCCTAAATATCGAGGTGCTTTCATCTTTTCCTCAATATCGAGGTGCTTTCATCCTCTACTCGATATCGAGGTGCTTTCATCTGCTCATCATTATCGAGGTGCTATCATCTGCTCCCAAATATCGATATTCTTTCATCTCCTCTTCAATATCAATGTGCTCTCATCTGCTCCTATATATCGAGGTGCTTTCATCTGCTCCTCTATATGGAGCTGTTTACATCTGCTCCTCAATATGAAGGTGCTCTCACCTGCTGCACAATATCGAGGTGCTATCATCTGCTCCTCAATATCGAACTGCTATCAACTGCTCCTCAATATGGAGTTGTTTACATCTGCTCCTCAACATCAAGGAGCTTTCTTCTGCTCCTCAATATCAAGGTGCTTTCATCTGCTCCTCAATATCAATGTGCTTTCATCTGCTCCTCAATATCGATGTGCTTTCATCTGCTCCTCAATATCAAGGTGCTTTGATCTGCTCCTCAATATCAAGGTGCTTTCTTCTGTTACTAAATATCGAGGTTCTTTCATCTGCTTCTCAATATGGATGTGCTTTCATCTACTCCTCAATATCGAGGTGCTTTCATCTGCTTCTCAATATGGATGTGCTTTCATCTGCTCATCATTATCGAGGTGCTTTCACCTGCTCCTCAATATCGAGGTGCTTTCTTCTACTCCTCAATATCGAGGTGCTATCATCTACTCCTCAATATCGATGTGCTTTCATCTGCTCCTCAACATCGAGGTGGTATCATCTGCTCCTCAATAAAGAGGTGCTATCAACTGCTCCTCAATATCGACGTGCTTTCATCTGTTCCTCAATATCGAGGTGATTTCATCTGCTCCTCAATATCGATGTGCTTTCATCTGTTCCTCAATATCGACGTGCTTTCATCTGCTCCTCAATATCGATGTGCTTTCATTTGCTCCGCAATATCGAGGTGGTATCATCTGCTCCTTAATATCGAGGTTGTATCATCTGCTCCTTAATATCGAGGTGCTTTCATCTGTTCCTCAATATCGAGTTGCTTTCATCTGCTTCTCAATATCGATATGCTATCATGTGTTCCTCAATATCAAGGTGCTTTGATCTGCTCCTCAATATCAAGGTGCTTTCATCTCCTGCTCAATAACAATGTGCTTTCATCTTCTCCTCAATATCAAGGTGTTTTCACTTGCTCCTCAATATCATGGAGCTTTCACCTGCTCCTCAATATCGATGTACTTTCACCTACTCCTCAATATCGATGTACTTTCACCTGCTCCTCCATATCGAGTTGCTATTATATGCTCCTCAATATCGAAGGGCTTTCATCTGCTCCTCAATATCGATGTGCTTTCACCTGCTCCTCAATATCGAGGTGCTTTCATCTGCTCCTCAATATCGAGGTGCTTTCATCTGCTCCTCAATATCGATGTGCTTTCACCTGCTCCTCAATATCGAAGTGCTATCATCTGCTCCTCAATATCAATTTGCTTTCATCTGCTCCTCAATATCGAGGTGCTTTCGCCTGCTCCTCAATATCGAGGTGCTTTCACCTGCTCCCCAATATAGATGTGCTTTCACCTGCTCCTTAATATCGAGGTGCTTTCATCTTTTCCTCAATATCGATGTGCTTTCATCTTCTCCTCTATATCGAGGTGCTTTCATCTGCTCATCATTATCGAGGTGCTATCATCTGCTCCCCAATATCGATATTCTTTCATCTGCACTTCAATATCAATGTGCTCTCATCTGCTCCTATATATCGAGGTGCTTTCATCTGCTCCTCTATATGGAGGTGTTTACATCTGCATCTCGATATCAAGGTGCTCTCACCTGCTGCTCAATATCGAGGAGCTTTCATCTGCTCCTCCATATCAAGGTGCTTTCTTCTGTAACAGAATATCGAGGTGCTTTCATCTGCTCCTCTATATGGAGGTGTTTACATCTGCATCTCGATATCAAGGTGCTCTCACCTGCTGCTGAATATCAAGGTGCTTTCATCTGCTCCTCAATATCAATGTGCTTTCATCTGCTCCTCAATATCAATGTGCTTTCATCTGCTCCTCCATATCAAGGTGCTTTCTTCTGTAACAAAATATCGAGATGCTTTCATCTGCTCCTCAATAAGGATGTGTTTTCACCTGTTCCTCAATATTGAGTTGCTTTCATATGCTCCTCATTATCGAGGTGCTTTAATCTGCTATTCATTATCGAGGTGTTTTCATTTGCTCATCAATAGAAGTGCTATCATCTACTCCTCAATATCGATGTGCTTTCATCTGCTTCTCAATATCGAGGTGGTATCATCTGCTCCTCAATAAAGAGGTGCTATCATCTGCTCCTCAATATCGAGGTGCTTTCATCTGCTCCTCAATATCGATGTGCTGTCATTTGCTCCTCAATATCGAGGTGCTTTCATCTGCTCCTCAATATAGAGGTGGTATCATCTGCTCCTCAATATCGAGGTGCTTTCATCTGTTCCTCAGTATCGAGCTGCTTTCATCTGCTCCTCAATATCGATGTGCTATCATATGTTTCTCAATATCAAGGTGCTTTCATCTCCTCCTCAATAACAATGTGCTTTCATCTTCTCCTCAATATCAAGGTGCTTTCACTTGCTCCTCAATATCGATGCGCTTTCACCTGCTCCTCAATATCGATGTTCTTTCAACTGGTCCCCAATATTGAGGTGCTTTCATCTGCTCCTCAATATCGAGGTGCTTTCACCTGCTCATCAATATCGATGTGCTTTCATCTGTTCCTCAACATCAAGTTGTTATTTTCTGCTTTTCAGTATCGAAGAGCTTTCATCTGCTCCTCAATATCGAGGTGCTTTCATCTGCTCCTCAATATCAGAGTGCTTTCTCCCGCTCCGCAATATCGAGGTGCTTTCACCTGCTCCTCAATATCGATGTGCTTTTACCTGCTCCTCTATACCAAGGGTGCTTTCACCCGCTCGCCAATATCGATGTGTTTTCACCTGCTCGTCAATACCAGGTGCTTTCAACTGCTTCTTAATATCAAGGTGCTTTCATCCGCTCCACAATATCGATGTGCTTTCACATGCTCCTAAATTTCAAGATGCTTTTATCTGCTCCTCCATATCAAGGTGCTTTCATCTGCTCATCAATATCAAGGTGCTTTCATTTGCTCCTCAATATCAAGGTGCTTTCTTCTGCTCCTCAATATCAAGGTGCTTTCATCTCCTCCTCAATATTGATGTGCTTTCATCTGCTCCGCAATATCGAGGTGTTTTCATCTGCTCGTCAATATCAAGGTGTTTTCATGTGCCAAACAATATCAAGGTGATTTCTTCTGCTAATCAATATGAAGGTGCTTTCATCTTCTCTTCAATATGGATTTGCTTTCATCTGCTCCTCAATATCGAGGTGCTTTCATCTGCTCTTCATTATCGAGGTGCCTTCATCTGCTCCTCAATATCGAGATGCTTTCACCTGCTCATCAATATCGAGGTGCTATCATCTTCTCCTCAATATCGATGAGCTTTTATCTGCTCCTCAATATCGATGTGGTATCATCTGCTCCTCAATATCGAGGTGATTTCATCTGTTGCTCAATATCGAGGTGCTTTCATCTTCTCCTCAATATCGAGTTGCTATCATGTGTTCCTCAATATCAAGGTGCTTTCATCTCCTTCTCAATAACAAGGTGCTTTCATCTACTCCTCAATATCAAGGTTCTTTCACTTGCTCCTCAATATCGAGGTGCTTTCATTTGACCTCAATATCAAGGAGCTTTCACCTGTTCCTCAATATAGATGTGCTTTCACCTGTTCCTCAATATAGATGTGCTTTCACCTGTTCCTCAATATAGATGTGCTTTCACCTGCTCCTCAATATCGATGTGCTTTCACCTGCTCCTCAATATAGATGCGCTTTCACCTGCTCCTCAATATTGATGTGCTTTCACCTGCTCCTCAATATCGATGTGCTTTCACCTGCTCCTCAATATCGATGTGCTTTCACCTGTTCCTCAATAGTGATGTGCTTTCACCTGCTCCTCAATATTGATGTGCTTTCACCTGTTCCTCAATATAGATGTGCTTTCACCTGTTCCTCAATATTGATGTGCTTTCACCTGTTCCTTAATATTGATGTGCTTTCACCTGCTCCTCAATATTGATGTGCTTTCACCTGCTCCTCAATATAGATGTTCTTTCACCTGCTCCTCAATATAGATGTGCTTTCACCTGCTCCTCAATATAGATGTGCTTTCACCTGCTCCTCAATATATCTAGCCAAAAACATCTCCTCCAACTGTGCCTCCGTGCTGCCACCCTGCCTGGTCAAAATCTTTCACCTCTGCCTGTCAACATCTACCTTTCCTTCTTGCTGGAAGTATGCCTTCATACAGCCTGTACCTAAGAAGGGTGACCGCTCCAATCCCTCAAACTACCGTCCTATAGCTTTACTTTCTTGTCTATCTAAAGCTTTTGAATCAATCCTTAACCGGAAGATTCAAAAGCACCTTTCCACTTCTGACCTTCTATCTGATCGCCATTATGGTTTCCGCAAGTGGCGTTCTACTGGTGATCTCCTAGCCTTCTTAACTGACTCTTGCTCATCGTCTCTTAGCCGTTTCGGTGAAACTTTTGCTATTGCGCTGGACATATCAAAACCTTTTGATAGGGTCTGGCACAAATCTTTGCTTTCTAAACTACCCTCCTTCGGTTTCTATCCTTCTCTCTGTGCCTCTATCTCCAGTTTCCTTTCTGACCGTTTTATTTCTGCCGTGGTAGACGGTCACTGTTCTTCCCCTAAATCTATTAACAGTGGTGTCCCACAGGGTTCTGTCCTATCTCCCACTCTTTGTCTGTTGTTCATTGATGATCTTCTTTCCAAAACGAACTGTCCTATCCATTCCTACGCCGATGATTCCACTCTGCATTACTCAACTTCTTTTAATAGAAGACCCACCCTTCAGGAACTTAACGACTCAAGGCTGGAGGCTGCAGAACGCTTAGCCTCAGCCCTTACTATTATTTCCGATTAGGGCAAGAACAACCTGGTGTCCTTCAACGCCTCAAAAACATAGTTTCTCCACCTATCCACTCGACACAATCTTCCAAACAACTATCCCCTATTCTTTGACAACACCCAGCTATCACCTTCCTCAACACTAAACATCCTCGGTCTATCCTTAACTCAAAATCTCAACTGGAAACTTCATATCTCATCTCTTACTAAATCAGCTTCCTCGAGGCTCGGCGTTTTGTACCGTCTCCGCCAGTTCTTCTCCCCTGCACAGTTGCTGTCCATATACAGGGGCCTTGTCCGCCCTCGTATGGAGTATGCATCTCATGTATGGGGGGGCTCCATTCACACAGCACTTCTGGACAGAGTGGAGGCTAAGGCTCTTCGTCTCATCAGCTCTCCTCCTCATACTGATAATCTTCTACCTCTTAAATTCCGCCGCAATGTTGCCTTTCTTTCTATCTTCTATCGATATTTCCACGCTGACTGCTCTTCTGAACTTGCTAACTGCATGCCTCCCCCCCTCCCGCGGCCAAGCTGCACTCGACTTTCTACTCATGCTCATCCCTATACTGTCCAAACCCCTTATGCAAGAGTTAACCAGCATCTTCACTCTTTTATCCCTCACGCTGGTAAACTCTGGAACAATCTTCCTTCATCTGTATTTCTTCCTGCCTACGACTTGAACTCTTTCAAGAGGAGGGTATCAGGACACCTCTCCTCCCGTATTTGATCTTCCTTTCGGCCACCTCTTTTGTTTCTTTTTTAAGAGCAGCGAATAGCGGGCTTTTTTTTATTATTGTTGTGCCCTTGAGCTGCCTCCTATGTTGTAAAAAAAAAAAAAAAATAGATGTGCTTTCACCTGCTCCTCAATATTGATGTGCTTTAACCTGCTCCTCAATATAGATGTGCTTTCACCTGCTCCCCAATATTGATATGCTTTCACCTGCTCCTCAACATAGATGTGCTTTCACCTGTTCCTCAATATAGATGTGCTTTCACCTGCTCCTCAATATAGATGTGCTTTCACCTGTTCCTCAATATAGATGTGCTTTCACCTGCTCCCCAATATCGATGTGCTTTCATCTGCTCCTCAACATCGAGGGGCTTTCATCTGCTATTCAATATTTATGTGCTTTCACCTGCTCATCAATATCGAGGAATTTTCATCTGCTCTTCAATATCGAGGGGCTTTTACCTGCTCCTCAATATCGATATGCTTTCACCTGCTCATCAATATCGAGGTGCTCTCACCTGCTCCTCAATATCGATGTGCTTTCATCTGCTCCTCAACATCGAGTTGCTATTATCTGCTGCTCAATATCGAAGGGCTTTCATCTGCTCCTCAATATCGATGTGCTTTCACATGCTCCTCAGTATCGAGGTGCTTTCATCTGCTCCTCAATATCGAGGTCCTTTTATCTGCTCCTCAATATCAAAGTGCTTTCACCCGCTCCCCAATATCGAGGTGCTTTCACCTGCTCCTCAATTTCGATGTGCTTTTACCTGCTCCTCAATATCAAGGTGCTTTCACCCGCTCGCCAATATCGATGTGCTTTCACCTGCTCCTCAATATCAAGGTGCTTTCAACTGCTTATCAATATCAAGGTGCTTTCATCCGCTCCACAATATCGATGTGCTTTCACCTGCTCCTCAATTTCAAGTTTCTTTTATCTGCTCCTCCATATCAAGGTGCTTTCATCTGCTCATCAATATCAAGGTGCTTTCATCTGCTCCTCAATATCAAGGTGCTTTCATCTGCACCTCAATATTGATGTGCTCTCATCTGCTCCGCAATATCGAGGTGTTTTCATCTGCTCGTCAATATCAAGGTGCTTTCATCTGCTCCACATTATCAAGGTGCTTTCTTCTGGTACTCAATATGAAAGTGCTTTCATCTGCTCTTCAATATGAATTTGCTTTCATCTGCTCCTCATTATCGAGGTGCCTTCATCTGCTCCTCATTATCGAGATGCTTTCAGCTGCTCTTCAATATCGAGGTGCTATTATCTTCCTCAATATCAATGAGCTTTAATCTGCTCCTCTATATCGAGGTGATTTCATCTGTTGCTCAATATCGAGGTGCTTTCATCTGCTCCTCAATATTGAGGTGCTTTCACCTGCTCCTCAACATCAAGGTGCTTTAATCTCCTCCTCAATAGCAAGGTGCTTTCATCTGCTCCTCAATATCAAGGTGCTTTAATCTCCTCCTCAATAACAAGGTGCTTTCATCTGCTCCTCAATATCAAGGTGCTTTCACTTGCTCCTCAATATCGAGGTCCTTTCATTTGACCTCAATATGAAGGAGCTCTCACCTGTTCCTCAATATAGATATACTTTCACCTGCTCCTCAGTATCGATGTGCTTTTACCTGCTCCTCAATATCGATGTTCTTTCACCAGCTCCCCAATATTGATGTGCTTTCATCTGCTCCTCAACATCGAAGTGCTCTTATCTGCTCTTCAATATCGAATGGCTTTCATCTGCTCTTCAATATCGATGTGCTTTCACCTGGTCCTCAATATCGAGGTGCTTTCATCTGCTCCTCAATATCGAAGTGCTTTCATCTGCTCCTCAATATCGAGGTGCTATCATTTGCTCTTCAATATCAAAGTGCTTTCACCCGATCCCCAATATCGAAGTGTTTTCACCTGCTCCTCAATATCGATGTGCTTTCACATGCTCCTCAATATCAAGGTGCTTTCACCCTCTCGTCAATATTGATGTGCTTTCACCTGCTCCTCAATATCAAGGTGCTTTAATCTGCTCCTCAATATCAAGGTGCTTTCATCTGCTCCTCAATATGAAGGTGCTTTCATCTGCTCCTCAATATCGAGTTGCTTTCATTTGCTCCTTAATATCAAGGTGCTTTTATTTGCTCCTCAATATCAAGGTTCCTTCATCTGCTCCTCAATATCAAGATAGTTTCATCTGCTCCTCAATATCGATGTGCTTTCACCTGCTCCTCAATACCGAGCTGCTTTCACCTGCTCATAAATATCAAGGTGCTTTCACCTGCTCCTCAATATCGAGTTGCTTTCATTTGCTCCTCTATATCAAGGTGCTTTCATTTGCTCCTCAATATCAAGGTGCTTTCAACTGCTCCTCAATATCGAATTGCTCTCATCTGCTCCTCAATATCAAGGTGCTTTCATCCGCTCCACAATATCGATGTGCTTTCACTTGCTCTTCAATATCGAGTTGCTTTCATCTGCTCCTCTATATCAAGGTGCTTTCATTTGCTCCTCAATATCAAGGTGCTTTCATCTGCTCCTCAGTATCGAATTGCTCTCATCTGCTCCTCAATATCAAGGTGCTTTCACCTGCTCCTCAATATAGATGTGCTTTCACTTGCTCCTCAATATCGAGGTTCTTTCATTTGTTCCTCAATATCAAGGAGCTTTCACCTGTTCCTCAATATAGATGTGCTTTCACCTGCTCCTCAATATCGATGTGCTTTCACCTGCTCGTCAAAATCGATGTTATTTCACCTGCTCTCCAATATTTAGGTGCTTTCATCTTCTTCTTAATATCGATGTGCTTTTATCTCCTCCTCAATATCGAGGTGCTATCATTTGTTCCTCAATATCAAAGTGCTTTCCCCTGCTCCCCAATACCGATGTGCTTTCACCTGCTCCTCAATTTCAAGGTGCTTTCATCTGCTCCTCAATATTGAGGTGCTTTCGTCTGCTGTTCCTTATCGAGGTGCTTTCATCTGTTCCTCAATATCGAGGTGCTTTCATCTGCTCCTCAGTATCGAGGTGCTTTCATCTGCTCCTCAATATTAAGGTGATTTCATCTGCTCCTCTATATCAAGGTGTTTTCATCTGCTCCTCAATATGAAGGTGCTTTCATCTGCACCTCAGTATCGAGGTGCATTCATCTGCTCCTCAGTATCAAGGCGCTTTCATCTGCTCCTCTATATCAAGGTGTTTTCATCTGCTCCTCAATATGAAGGTGCTTTCATCTGCTACTTAATATCCAGGTGCTTTCATATGCTCCTCAATATCAAGGTGCTTTCATCTGCTCCTCAATATCGATGTGCTTTCATCTGCTCCTCAATATCGAGCTGCTTTCATTTGCTCCACAATATCAAGGTGCTCTCATCTGCTCCTTAATATCAAGGTGCTTTCATCTGCTCCTTAATATCAAGGTGCTTTCATCTGCTCATTAATATCAAGGTGCTTTCATCTGCTCCTTAACATCAAGGTGCTTTCATATGCTCCTCAATATCGAATTGCTTTCATCTCCACAATATCGAGGTTTTTTCACTGTTCCTCAATATCAAGGTTCTTTCATCTTCTCCTCAATATCGATGTGCTTTCATCTGCTCCTCAATATCGAGGTGCTTTCGTCTGCTCCTCAATATCGGGGTCCTATTATCTGCTCCTCAATATCGAGGTGCTTTCGTCTGATGCTCAATATCGAGGTGCTTTCATCGTCTCCTCAATATGGATGTGCTTTTATCTGCTTCACAATATTGAGGTGCTTTCATCTGCTCCTCATTATCGAGGTGCTTTCATCTGCTCCTCAATATCGAGGTGCTTTTATCTGCTCATCAATATCGAGGTGCTATCATCTGCTCCTCAATATCGATGTGCTTTCATCTACTCCTCAATATCGAGGTGATATCATCTGCTCCTCAATATCGAAGTGCTTTCATCTGTTCTTCAATATTGAGGTGCCTTCATCTGCTTCTCAATATCGAGGTGCTATCATGTGTTCCTCAATATCAAGGTGCTTTCATCTCCTCCTCAATAGAAAGGTGCTTTCATCTGCTCCACAATATCAAGTTGCTTTGTTCCTCAATATCGAGGTGCTTTCATTTGTTCCTCAGTACCAAAGAGCTTTCACCTGTTCCTCAATATAGATGTGCTTTCACCAGCTCCTCAATATCGATGTGCTTTCATCTGCTGCTGAATATCGAGGTGCTTTCATCTGCTCCTCAATATCGAGGTGCAATCATTTGCTCCTTAATAACAAAATGCTTTCACCTGCTCCCCAATATCGAGGTGCTTTCACCTGATCCTCAATATCGATGTGCTTTCATCTGCTCATCAATATCAAGGTGCTTTCAGCCGCTCGCAAATATCGATATGCAGTCACTTGCTCCTCAATATCAAGGTGCTTTCATCTGCTCCTCATTATCGAGCTGCTTTCATCTGCTCCTTAATATCAAGGTGCTTTCATTTGCTCCACAATATCAAGGTGCTTTCATTTGCTCCTCAATATCGAATTGCTTTCATCTCCTCAATATCGAGGTTCTTTCATCTGTTCTTCAATATCAAGGTTCTTTCATATTCTCCTCAATATCGATGTTCTTTCATTTGCTCCTCAATATCGAAGTGCTTTCGTCTGCTCCTCAATATCGAGGTCCAATTATCTGCTCCTCAATATCGAGGTGCTTTCATCTGTTCTTTAATATTGAGGTGCCTTCATCTGCTTCTCAATATCGAGGTGCTATCATGTGTTCCTCAATATCAAGGTGCTTTCATCTCCTCCTCAATAGAAAGGTGCTTTCATCTGCTCCACAATATCAAGTTGCTTTCATTTGTTCCTCAATATCGAGGTGCTTTCATTTGTTCCTCAGTACCAAAGAGCTTTCACCTGTTCCTCAATATAGATGTGCTTTCACCAGCTCCTCAATATCGATGTGCTTTCATCTGCTGCTGAATATCGAGGTGCTTTCATCTGCTCCTCAATATCGAGGTGCAATCATTTGCTCCTTAATAACAAAATGCTTTCACCTGCTCCCCAATATCGAGGTGCTTTCACCTGATCCTCAATATCGATGTGCTTTCACCTGCTCCTCAATATCAAGGTGCTTTCAGCCGCTCGCAACTATCGATATGCAGTCACTTGCTCCTCAATATCAAGGTGCTTTCATCTGCTCCTCATTATCGAGCTGCTTTCATCTGCTCCTTAATATCAAGGTGCTTTCATTTGCTCCACAATATCAAGGTGCTTTCATTTGCTCCTCAATATCGAATTGCTTTCATCTCCTCAATATCGAGGTTCTTTCATCTGTTCTTCAATATCAAGGTTCTTTCATATTCTCCTCAATATCGATGTTCTTTCATTTGCTCCTCAATATCGAAGTGCTTTCGTCTGCTCCTCAATATCGAGGTCCTATTATCTGCTCCTCAATATCGAGGTGCTTTCATCTGCTCCTCAATATAGAGGTGCTTTCATCTGCTCCTCATTATCGAGGTGCTTTCATCTGCTCCTCAATATCGAGGTGCTTTCATCTGCTCATCAATATCGAGGTGCTATCATCTGCTCCTCAATATCGATGTGCTTTCATCTGCTCCTCAATATCGAGGTAATATCATCTGCTCCTCAATATCGAGGTGCTTTCATCTGTTCTCCAATATTGAGGTGCCTTCATCTGCTTCTCAATATCGAGGTGCTATCATGTGTTCCTCAATATCAATGTGCTTTCATCTCCTCCTCAATAGAACGGTGCTTTCATCTGCTCCTCAATATCAAGGTGCTTTCACTTGCTTATCAATATCAAGGTGCTTTCATCTGCTTCTCAATATCAAGGTGCTTTCATCAGCTCAAGAATATTGATATGCTTTCACCTCCTCCTCAATTTCAAGGTGCTTTCATCTGCTCATGAATATCAATGTGCTTTCATCTGTTCTTCAATATGAAGGTGCTTTCACCTGCTCCTCAATGTAGATGTGCTTTCACCTGCTCCTCATTATCGATGTCCTTTCACCTGCTCCTCAATATCGATGTGCTTTCACGTGCTCCTCAATATTGAGGTGCTTTCATCAGCTCCTCAATATCGAGATGCTTTCACCTGCTCCTCAATATCGATGTGCTTTTATCTGCCCCTGAATATCGAGATGGTATTATCTGCTCCTCGGTATTGAGGGGCTTTCATCTGCTCCTCAATATCGAGGTGCTTTCACCTGCTCCTCAACATCGAAGTGCTTTCACCTGCTCCTCAGTATCAAGGTGCTTTCAGCTGCTCCCCAATATCGATGCGCTTTCACTTGCTACTCAGCGTCAAGGTGCTTTTATCTGCTCCTCAATATCGAGGTGCTTCTATCTGCTCCTCAATATCGAGGTGCTTTCATCTGCTCATCATTATCGAGGTGCTATCATCTGCTGCCCAATATCGATAAGCTTTCACCTGATCCCTCAATATCAAGGTGCTCTAATCTGCTCCTCAATATCGAGGTGCTTTCATCTGCTCCTCTATATGGAGCTGTTTACATCTGCTCTTTAATATCAAGGTGCTCTCACCTGCTCCTCTATATCGGGGTGCTATCATCTGCTTCTCAATATCTAGGTGCTTCCATCTGCTCCTCAATATAGAGTATCAGTGATGTAAGATACGTAAGCTAACCGCTAATCAGTGGACCCTGTCCTATGACCCTTAGTTCACCATCAGAACCTCTAAACAATAATTACCTCAGGTAACATTCTTAAAGTCGCGTTACCTATATTACTTGGGCAGGTGATGATCCTGTGTGCGATAATGGTGCCTTATAAGACTGGGTGAATAAACTACTAATTTTACTCTGTGGTTTAAATGATCAACAATGAATTCTACTTTGAGGTATAATGAACCTACATAATTAATTAAAAGAGTGCCCATGAAAGTAGTAGTAGCCGTAGTAGTAGTAGTAGTAGTAGTAGTAGTAGTAGTAGTAGTAGCGTAGGGAGAGTACGTGCTGTGATTAGCTCCTTTGTTTTGTGTCATTAGTTAGGTCCTATAGCCGATACCGCCTTGGAATGTATACCTTCGTACGCGTGAACGTGCAGTGAACGTAACGAAATATAGTGCAATCTGGTGCCATTGACTATGCAGGTGTTAACTACGAATTACTGCTTTTTTGAGAGAGGCCGTGTGCTGGCCGGCAGTGTGAAAAACACTGGTGTAACGATAAATATTGGGTCAGTGGTTACAGAAGAAGGCCCACGTCCCCTCGGTGCTTGTGAGCGACGCTCGACTCTGTGGCGGACGGCCGGAAGGTGGGAGGGAAAGAGGGAGAGAGGGGGAAGGAAGGAAAGAGAGTGGAGAAGAGGATGAGAGAGTGGTAGAGGAGGAGGGGAAGGGGGAGTGAGAGTAGAGAGGGGAGAGAGAGAGGGAGAGAGAAGAGAGAGCAAGTTATAGTTTTTCCATGTACATCATCCAATATATTTTCTCAGTATGTCAAATAGATTAAATGTCAGTGATTTATAGGGGAGTGGTGAGTTCTGGCAGGCGTGTCGGGATGGGCGGAGGTGGGTCAGTTTTCAAGACCGAGGGCAAACAGTAAACAGACCCTAACCCCCCCCACCCCCCTAACGCTACCCACGCACATCCCCTCACTTCCCGGGTCCCTGCTAACCCCGCCACGCTGCCCAGTAACTTCCCACCCCCGCCTGAGGGCCATAAAACAGAGCGTATCTGACTCGGCGAACTGCTGATAATGATATCACTACTACTACTACTACTCAACTCAAATGTGTAGGGTCAGGTGCATTAGTATGATTGTAAAGTGTTGGCGAGGAGCAATGGTAGTGGAAAAATAAACAATCATTCTAGTATTACCGTAAAGGCAGAGTAAGCATATGTAAGTGTATGTCTGTGTGTAGGTATATGGGGGGAGACAAGAGTCAAAGTGGGGTCTACTACTATTGCTCTATTCATCACCACAAATAGCATCTAAGATACACTAGGATGCATAATGGCACCGAAATGGAGCCCCCTCAATGTTGCATTTGTTCGTCTCGAAATCAAAACTGTGTTCAATGCTCGTGCGTAAGACGAGGCCAGCCCTGTGTGAACTGTAAGAGAGGTGGAGATTGTCGAAACCCAAACCCTCAACGGCAGGATGTGGAAAATGGTGAGCAACCAGAAGGGGTGCTGGGTGGACAGGCAAATGAAGGCGCTGGAGATGATCAGGTGGAGGGGGTGCAGGTGGCGAGAGACAAGGGCAAGGTGACCAGGGTGAGGACGCCTCGCGCGAGCTCCGCTTCTGGCAGAGGTGGACACTCGAGGAGACAGAGGAGTGGGTGCGAGACGCTTACAATCATGTGGTAACGTTTACTCCCAATAACGTATTTGAGGCCCCGAGATGTAACGCCACCAAAACCTTGATAGAGGAGAAAACCTACCTCATTAGAGCGTACAACAACTGCACGCAAATCGCCCCCTACGCTTTAAAGATTCTGGTCATACTACCGCACCTCATATGCCAACGGACTCACAAAAAGTCGAAACAATCTGAGGACGTGAAGGCGATACAAAGAAGAATGGAGCTGTGGAGGAAAGGGGACGTCCGGAAGCTACTTGGCGAGGCTAAAACACTGCAGGAGAGACTAGGCAGACGTAACATTCGCAAGAAGGACAGTAACGACAGGGCTAGAAACTTTGCTGACAAGATGAGACAAGGCAAAGTGGCCATGGCAACTAGATCACTGTCAATAGAAGATGAGGCAGCGGGAGTCCTTCCCATGACGGAAGAGACACGCCAGATCCTTAAGGACAAGCATCCAGATGCTAGACCTGCACACCCAGAAATGATGTTCCTTGGGGACTACACCCCGCCGCATCGAGTTGTCTTCGACCATATCAGCGGTGGCGTGATCTGGAAGCACGCCCTTCACGCGCAGGGAGCGGCTGGACCATCAGGCTTGGATGCCAAGGGGTGGAAACACCTCCTCAGTAAGAACATCTTTGGTAATCCAGCTGTGGATCCTCGCGACGCAATAGCCGCCCAAGCAAGAAAATTGGCGTCAGAAAATTGCCAACACCTCGAGCCTTTGATGGCCTGCCGGCTCATCCCGATGGATAAAAAAACAGGCTGTCGCCCCATCGGGATGGGGGAGGTGCTCAGGAGGATCATAGGCATGGCTGTCATGGAGGTGGTGAAGGACGACGTGAGGAAGGCGGTGGGAAACCTCCAAGTGTGTGCGGGTCAGCAGGCTGGGTGTGAAGCTGCCATTCACGCCGTCAGGAAAATGTTCGAAGACCCAGAATGCGAGGCGGTGCTGATGGTGGACGCTGCAAATGCGTTCAACAACATCAATAGGGAAACAGCACTGCACAACATCAAAATCAAGTGCCCTATACTCGCCCAATATATTGAAAATACATACAAGGAACCTGCCAGACTGTTCATCAGCAGTCATAATGACCAACGACTTGGAGACCCGGTGGCCATACAATCCTCAGGGGGCAACACCCAGGGGGACCCAGTGGCCATGGCAATGTTTGCCCTGGGAATGATGAAGCTGCAGGACATCATCCGCCATGAAAATACCAACGTCAAACAGGTGGCGCATGCGGATGACCTCACCGGGGTAGGAAAGTCTGCAGACCTCAGGAAATGGTGGGACCTCGTCAATGAACACGGCCCTAAAATAGGGTACCGTCCCAACGCCACGAGGTCTGTGGTGATTGTAAAACCAGAGGCATACGATCGGGCCAAAACAGCATTCCAGGGCAGTAACGTGAAACTATCAGTGACTGGAGAAAGACACCTCGGGGCAGCCATTGGAACAGCTGAATACAGAACCGAATATGTGAAAACAGCTGTAAAGCGGTGGGAGTCCGAACTGCAGAGGCTGAGCGAGATCGCCAAAACAGAACCGCAGGCAGCCTACGCTGCATTTCCGTACGGTGTCAAGCATAAATGGAACTACCTCATGAGGACAGTTCCTGATGTTGCTCCGTTACTAAAACCTCTGGAAGATGCTATCAGAAACACCTTCATACCAGCGATAGCAAATGGGAGATGCCCCAGTGACCAGGAGAAAAGATTGCTGGAGTTGCCGCCAAGAGTGGGTGGGCTCGGCATCACCAACCCGCAAAATCTGGCTGAGTCTGAATTCGGGAACTCAATCCGAATCACAGCCTCCTTGACCGGATATATTACCAACCAAAATGAAAGGGGAGAAGACAGCCCTCAAGATATTAGGTCACTAAGGAATGAAATCTCCATAAACAGAGAAGGAAAACAGAGAGACACTCTGAGTGACCTAATGAGAGAACTCCCAGAAGACACAAGGAGGAGGACAGATATTGCACAGGAAGTGGGCGCTTCAAACTGGCTAACCACACTACCTATCAGGGCAAAAGGCTTCAACTTAAACAAAAAAGAATTTACTGATGCCCTTGCCTTCAGGTATGGCTGGCCAGTGGATGGGCTCCCAAACATGTGTAACTGTGGCTCACCCTTCAACCAAAATCATGCCATGACATGCAAGAGAGGAGGTTTCGTCTGCATGAGACATGATGAAGTAAGAGACGTAACAGCTCAGATGCTGAAAGAGGTCTGCCACGACGTGACTGTGGAACCCATGCTGCTCCCTCTGCAAGGCGAACACCTCGCCAGACGCACCGCTAATGTTTCGAACGAAGCACGAGTGGATGTTAGCGCCTTAGGGTTTTGGACTCGTGGAAAAAGGGGATATTTTGACATAAGGATCTTTGATCCCATGGCCCATTGCCACAGAGACCTGACCCTTGATGCAGCCCACAGAAGAAACGAACAAGAGAAGAACAGAGCATATGAAGAAAGAATACAGAACGTGGACCAGGGCTCCTTCACCCCGGTAGTATTCACGACGGCAGGAGGGATGGGACCAAGGGCGCAGAGCTTCTACGCAAGACTCGCCGAGACACTGGCGGATAAGAAACAGCAGCCAAGAAACAGTGTGGTCGCCTGGATGAGATGCAGGCTGTCCTTTTCCCTCCTGAGGTCAGCCTTGGTCTGCCTGAGAGGAACCAGGTTACCTGCACCCAAAACCACCCGCATTGCCTACCTGGACTTTGAGGCGACGGTGGTTGATAGTCGTATCAACCACAAGCTCTGTTAGCTTAAGAATAATATGTTTAGTATGGTTTGTAATACTAAATAAAGATGGTTGTCGGCCAGTCATTGGCGGGGTGGGGCCAATGAATTGCTTTGTGAAAGGATATGAGAGAGTATACCGCTCACAACGCAACTCTAATAAATGGAGGCCCGTAGTAGTAGAAAAAAAAGTAGTAGTAGTAGTAGTAGTAGTAGTAGAAGTAATACTATTAGTAGTAATAGTTGTAGTAGTAGTAGTAGTCGTAGTAGTAGTAATAGTAGTAGTAGTAGTAGTAATACTATTAGTAGTAATAGTTGTAGTAGTAGTAGTAGTAGTAGTAGTAGTAGCAGTAGTAGTAGTAGCAATAGCGGTGTTAGTAGTAATAATTGTTATCGTAGCAATAGTTGTTGCTGGTACTACTGTTGTAGCATAGGTATTATCATTTCCTGCTGTTTTTGTTGTCATCGTCATATTTACACATGGACAAAACTTTAATAATGTCATCGGCTTAACTACAAGGGACGGAAAATAAATAGCTTGATGCTTTCATTGTATTACATTTCGGTATATTTTTATTAATTATCTCCATTTGCTCTTCTTAAAATTTAGCTCCCTTATTCTCCTTTCGTACGTAGTGACTCTCTCTCTCTCTCTCTCTCTCTCTCTCAGTCAGTCAGATAGCCAGTCAGTTAGATAGTTAACCATTCACTCATTCATTCAGTCAGTGTGTTAGCCATTCATTCATTTATTCATTCATGCAGTCAGTCAGTCAGTCATTTAGTCGGTCAGTCAGTCAATCATTTTTTTTACGTAGCCACAGAGTCAGTCAGTCAGTCAGTCAGTCAGCTAAATCAGTCAGTCATTTATGTATTAGTTAATCTGGCAGTCAGACAGTTACGTAGGTAGATAGACAGCTAGTCAGTCAGTCAGTCAGTAAGGCATTTAATCAGTCAGGCAGTCAATCATTTTTTTTACGTAGCCACAGTCAGTCAGCCAAATCAGTCAGTCATTTATGCATTAGTTAGTCTGGCAGTCAGACAGTTACGTAGGTAGTCAGACAGCTAGTCAGTCAGTCAGTCAGTCAGTCAGTCATTTAGTCAGTCAGGCATTCAGTCAGTTATTTTTGTAGCCACACAGCCAGCGAGTCAGTCAGTCAGTCAGTCACTTACATCAGCATGGTCAGCTAGTCGAGATAAGTCAGTCAGTCAGTCAAGGCATTCAATCAGCCATTCTTAAACTAAGTCAGTCACTCTAGCAGGGAGCGCCATCAAATCCCGGAGTCTGCCTTACAAAAATCCCGTTTTCTATCGTGTGCCGGGGCGGGGCTAAGGCCAGCGTGACCTTGAGGGCGGCCCAGGGATGAATGATGGGCCTTTAAACTCTGCCATGCATGCGGGACCCGAGCCAGTCGCGGCGCCTTGAATCACGCGTCACCGGCTACTTCGGGGGTCATGTTGGTAAACCTTTCGGCGTCCAGGCACACACACTGGGCAAGGCTGTCGTGGAGTGGTGGGCGCGTCCAGGGGTAGTTTACGGCCCTGGCGTTAGTCTGACGAAGCCTCTGTGATGGGACCTTGAAAATACTCCGGAAAACTCATTACAGGTGTTCAGGTCTCTGCAGCTTCAGCAGCTACCTGCGAATTCGCATCAGCAATAGATGGGGAAGCACCTTGCCCGGCACACTGAGCAGTGTAATACCACGGTAGTTGCTGCATTCCTGGCGGTCCCCTTTCCCTTTCCAGATAGGGACGACCAACCCCCTCTTCCAGTCAGGAGGAATGGTACCGGACTGCCTTACGGCAGTCAAGACCGCATGCACCCCATGGATCATGGCCTCACCTCCAACTTTGAGCAGCTCCGTGCTGATGTTACAGGCACCAGGTCCCTTCCCACCCCTCAACTTGGCCACAGCCTCCCTGATCTCACCCAGAGAGGGTGAGCTTTCGTCAACTGGTGTGTCAGCATTCACCACTTGCAACCCAACAAGGAAGTTGCATATATATATATATATATATATATATATATATATATATATATATATATATATATATATATATATATATATATATATATATATATATATATATATATATATATATATATATATATATATATATATATATATATATATATATATATATATATATATATATATATATATATATATATATATATATATATATATATATATATATATATATATATATATATATATATATATATATATATATATATATATATATATATATATATATATATATATATATATATATATATATATATATATATATTTATTAGCAAAATATGTTTAAGAGAGCCATAGAAAACTGGTTAATAGAGGCAATAATTTTTAGCACTTTTTCAAAAAATTTCTTAGTATTAGCGCACGCTCTCGATAAGCTATTACCAGATATTCCAACAACAGTGTGTGTGTGTGTGTGTGTGTGTGTGTGTGTGTGTGTGTGTGTGTGTGTGTGTGTGTGTGTGTGTGTGTGTGCGTGCGTGCGTGCGTGGGTGCGTGTGTTCGTGCATGCGCCAGCCGTCCAGATCTAGACTCCCTCTTTTTCCGCCCTAACTCCAAGCTAAACCGAACTGAACAAAAGTAACCGTCGAAAACCGAGTTCTAGCCCTAAATCGCCACACACATACGGCATGGTGAGACAGAGAAATGGCTCCCCCACACACCACCCCCCTCCTCGTGCTGACGAGGGAGCGCATCGACACGCTGGTGGCCGAGCACAAGCAGGTGCTGGGGCGCGGCGCCTCGTGCACGGTGTACCTGGTGGAGGTCGGCGGCGCCCTGTGCTGCCTCAAGGTGGCTAGGGAGCAGCGCCTCGCCGCCCTTGTGCGAGAAGCGAATTAACACTAATAAAAGCCCACCGTGGTTTAATAGCGAAATTAAACAATCAGTCAATGAGAGAAAATTGTTTTACAGGTAAAAGAAAGAACAAAGCACGCCCGAAAACATTAGACTTTATAATGATGCCAGGCGACGAGTAAAAAGACTAGTAGGTCAGGCAAAGCGTAGATATGAAGAAAATATTGCAGCCAACTGTAAAAATAATCCGAAATCTTTCTTCAGTTACATAAACAACAGAAAGGCGATCAAAAGTGGTATTGGACCTTTAACAAACAGCGACGGTGCACTAGTGACTGACAGCCAACACATTGTAAACCTCTTAAACAATTACTTTTCCTCGGTGTTTAATACTAACAGTCTTCCTCTCGCTACCACCAACACCAGTACTATTGTAAATCTCGAGCATGCATAGCCTAATTTTGAAATAACAACCGATGAGGTCCTTAAAGCTCTCCATTCACTTAAAACAAATAAAAGTCCCGGACCCAACAAAGTATATCCTATACTGCTTAAAGAAACACAGAGCGAAATACTCTCCTCCCTCACTACCGTATTCAATATGTCCTTGCGACAAGGCATCGTCCCTTCGGATTGGAAAAAGGCTAACGTGACACCGATTTTTAAGAAAGGAGACAAAAAAATACCAGGTAACTACCGACCCATTAGTCTAACTTCAATTGTAGGTAAGCTACTCGAGAGCATAATTGGAGACAAAATTGTGAGTTACCTCGAAAGCCACCCATTAACTGGGGATTCACAACATGGCTTCCGTAACAAAAGATCCTGCCTGTCAGACCTACTGACCTTTTATAACGATCTCTTCTCAATTTATGACGTAACCAAATCAGTGGACGTAGTCTATTCTGATTTCCAGAAAGCGTTTGATAAAGTCCCACATCTGGAGTAGGTAGGCAGACACCTACCGAGCGGGCGCAAGCCACTCCCGGTGAGGTATATATGGGAGGTGAGAAGGGAGCTGAAGCCCTCCAAAGACCCTTCCCATGTCCTCACTAACCGTTTCCCTATTGTCTCACCAACACCGGAGAGTAGTTCAGCATGCTCTCTAAAGACAGATCCTCTCTCTATCCACACCACACTGCATTCACACAACATATACACCTTTTCCCAAAATTAAAATTTCAAAATGGCGCACATACACCAAGCCTCGGAGTCCCCAACTGGGGGGGAGACCACAAATTCCCCCAGGGAGGACTCCCCTTCTGGCTGCCGACCCGAGAGGTGTCTTGATAACTCCTCGAACCTCTTTCTTCTCAATTTCTGCAACATTCGCGGTCTTCGCTCTAATTTTCATTCTGTGGAACATCATCTCTCCTCCTCTAAACCTCACCTTCTCTTCCTTACCGAAACACAGGTTGCTGAGGCTACTGACAGCAATCTCTACTCTGTTCCCTCCTACTATCTCTATCCTAAATTTCAATCCAAAGCTGGATGTTGCGCCTACGTGCGCAACGACATCACTTGCTCTCGTGCCCACGACCTTGACTCTTCTGAATTTTCCACCATCTGGTTAAGACTTCACTGTCATTCTATTACTAAATACATCTGTGCTGTTTATCTCTCACCTAACTCTACCAACTATGTAAAATTCTTTGACTATTTGAATTCTAAAGTGGAGCACATCTTGACCCACTCTCCCTTCGCTGAAATCTCCATTCTAGGAGATTTCAATGTTCACCACCAGCTTTGGCTTTCATCCTCTTTCACTGACCATCCTGGTGAACAAGCCTACAACTTTGCTATCCTCAACGACCTAGAGCAGTTGGTCCAGCACCCTACACGTATTCCCGACCGTCTTGGAGATCGGCCCAACATTCTAGACCTCTTCCTTACCTCAAACCCCTCTGCTTATTCTGTCAAACTGTTCTCTCCGTTGGGCTCCTCCGATCACAATCTCATTTCTGCATCCTGTCCTATTGCTCCTGTACACCCTCTGGACCCACCGAAGAGGCGATGCTTCTGGCATTTTGCTTCAGCTCGGTGGGACGACCTGAGGATGTACTTTTCCGATTTCCCGTGGAATGATTATTGCTTCCAGGATAGAGACCCCTCTGTGTGTGCTCAGCGCATCACAGAGGTGATTGTCTCTGGAATGGAGGCATACATTCCTCGTTCTTTCTCTACTCCTCACGCTAAAAAGCCTTGGTTTAATCATGCTTGTTCTCGTGCTGTCAATGATAGAGAGGTAGCTTACAAAAGGTACCAGAGCCTTCAAACTAATGCTAATTATGAACTTTACATTTCTGCCCGAAATCGTGCCAAATCTATTCTCCGACTAACCAAAAATTCTTTCATTAATAGAAAATGTCAAAACCTTGCTTTCTCTAACTCTTCCCGTGACTTCTGGCATCTAGCCAAAAATATCTCCTCCAACTTCACTTCTTCATCTTTCCCTCCACTCCTCAGTCCTGACGGCAACACTGCCGTCTCATCTATCTCTAAGGCTGAACTCTTCTCTCAAACTTTTTCTAAAAACTCCACTCTGGACGATTCTGGGCATATTCCTCCTACTCATCCCCCCTCTGACTCCTTTATGCCTGTTATAAAGATTCTTCAAAATGATGTTTTCTATGCCCTCTCTGGCCTCAATCCTCAGAAGGCTTATGGACCTGATGGAGTGCCTCCTATTGTCCTTAAAAACTGTGCCTCCGTGCTGTCACCCTGCCTGGTCAAACTCTTTCGCCTCTGCCTGTCAACATCTACCTTTCCTTCTTGCTGGAAGTATGCCTTCATACAGCCTGTACCTAAGAAGGGTGACCGCTCCAATCCCTCAAACTACCGTCCTATTGCTTTACTTTCTTGTCTATCTAAAGCTTTTGAATCAATCCTTAACCGGAAGATTCAAAAGCACCTTTACACTTCTGACCTTCTATCTGATCGCCAGTATGGGTTCCGCAAGGGGCGTTCTACTGGCCTCCTAGCCTTCTTAACTGACTCTTGGTCATCCTCTCTTAGCCGTTTCGGTGAAACTTTTGCTATTGCGCTGGACATATCAAAAGCTTTTGATAGGGTCTGGCACAAATATTTGCTTTCTAAACTACCCTCCTACGGTTTCTATCCTTCTCTCTGTACCTTTATCTCCAGTTTCCTTTCTGACCGTTCTATTTCTGCCGTGGTAGACGGTCACTGTTCTTCCCCTAAATCTATTAACAGTGGTGTCCCACAGGGTTCTGTCCTATCTCCCACTCTTTTTCTGTTGTTCATTGATGATCTTCTTTCCAAAACGAACTGTCCTATCCATTCCTACGCCGATGATTCCACTCTGCATTATTCAACTTCTTTTAATAGAAGACCCACCCTTCAGGAACTTAACGACTCAAGGCTGGAGGCTGCAGAACGCTTAGCCTCAGACCTTACTATTATTTCCGATTGGGGCAAGAAAAACCTGGTGTCCTTCAACGCCTCAAAAACACAGTTTCTCCACCTATCCACTCGACACAATCTTCCAAACAACTATCCCCTATTCTTTGACAACACCCAGCTATCACCTTCCTCAACACTAAACATCCTCGGTCTATCCTTAACTCAAAATCTCAACTGGAAACTTCATATCTCATCTCTTACTAAATCAGCTTCCTCGAGGCTGGGCGTTCTGTACCGTCTCCGCCAGTTCTTCTCCCCTGCACAGTTGATGTCCATATACAGGGGCCTTGTCCGCCCTCGTATGGAGTATGCGTCTCATGTGTGGGGGGGCTCCACTCACACAGCTCTTCTGGACAGAGTGGAGGCTAAGGCTCTTCGTCTCATCAGTTCTCCTCCTCATACTGATAGTCTTCTACCTCTTAAATTCCGCCGCAATGTTGCCTCTCTTTCTATCTTCTATCGATATTTCCACGCTGACTGCTCTTCTGAACTTGCTAACTGCATGCCTCCCCCCCTCCCGCGGCCCCGCTGCACTCGACTTTCTACTCATGCTCATCCCTATACTGTCCAAACCCCTTATGCAAGAGTTAACCAGCATCTTCACTCTTTCATCCCTCACGCTGGTATACTCTGGAACAATCTTCCTTCATCTGTATTTCCTCCTGCCTACGACTTGAACTCTTTCAAGAGGAGGGTATCAGGACACCTCTCCTCCCGAAATTAACCTCTGATTTTGGACACTCCTTTAACCTCTGTTCGGGGGCAGTGAGTAGCGGGCCTTTTTTTCTTTTTTTTCTTTGCGCCCTTGAGCTGTCTCCTTAGCTGTAAAAAAAAAAAAAAAATAAATAAATAAAGTACTTTATAAATTAAAGCAAATAGGCATTGACGGTCAAGTAAACCAATGGATCGCGAGTTGGTTGAGCAACAGACAACAAAGAGTTGTGATTGACGGATTTAACTCAGAGTGGGCGCCGGGCACTAGTGGCGTCCCTCAGGGCTCGGTTCTTGGCCCAGTGCTCTTCATTATTTACATCAACGACGTGGATGTTGGACTCAATAATCGCATTAGTAAATTTGCAGACGACACAAAGATTGGTATCTCGGTTCTCACTGACGAAGACAGGCAAAGCCTCCAAGAGGTCCAGTGTAACACGATTGACTCCTTTAAAAACAAGCTCGACCGTCACTTCCTTGAACTTAATATTAACTAGAGTAGAAAAACAACGTTTTGGAGCCATCTGATTAATGTAAAATCACTTAGGTTTAAGGACAGACCACCTAGTCTGGACCATGGGGTCTGTGTGGTCTGATTTTCTATGTAAATCTATGTAAATCTCTCTCTCTCTCTCTCTCTCTCTCTCTCTCTCTCTCTCTCTCTCTCTCTCTCTCTCTCTCTCTCTCTCTCTCTCTCTCTCTCTCTCACTGAAGTTACCTGGTATTTTGTTTTAGTCCCTTCACTCCCAGCAGTCCTCATTTCCATCCGCTAGTGTCCATGGATATTTTTTTTTCCATGCATGCCAGAATGTTTGTTAGTTATGCCCCTCCCACCTCGTTACCACGTCTTTCATTTGTGGTCCTTCCTTTTGTGTTAGTCTAATGCTTGGGTATACAGGTTCATATCCATTTGACATATACTTTCCTCCACAAGTTGACTGGCTAAAGGGCACCACCAAAACATGTATAAACTATGCCCCTCCCACCTCATTACCACGTCTTTCATTATTTTGTGGTCCTTCCTATTGTGTTGGTCTAATGTTTGGGTATACAGGTTCATATCCCTTTGACATTCACCTTCTCCGTAAGCTGACTGGCTATAGGGTGCCAAAACAGTGTCTAGTAATCATGCACTCTTCGCCTGATTGCCACGTCTTTCATTGGTAGTCCTTCCTATTGTGTTATTCTACTCTTTGGCGATATGTAACTTGACTGGCTGAAGGTTCGCAAAAATGTATTATGAACTAAGCATTTCACACCTATGTCTTTCACTTCTAGTTCTTTCCATTATGTTAAGCTACTCTTTGGCGATGCAGGTTCATATCCATTTGACATTCTTCTCTCTGCGCTGACCGGCTGAAGGGCAAACACATACGCATTCCCAGCCTTCAGTTTTTGGTCTATTTATATTCCTTCCTTCCGTGCCCTGTTGATGTTTGCCAGTGTAGGCTCATAACTTTATATCCACTTGACATTCTCTCCTCCGCTCGTTGACTGTCTAAGGGTTAAGCTAAACACACACATTCCTGTCCTTCAACGTAACTCCGCGGGTCGTTCTATCCACCACGCTGCCCTTCCCTTCCCTCCCTACTTCCTCCTTATTTTCTTTTCCCTTCTCCTCACTTCATTTGCCTCAGCCTCCTTTGTACGTTGACTGACTAAAGAAAGATTAAGTTTAAACCAGTATTCCTATCCTTCAGTTTTTTACTCCTATATTCCTTCCTTTTGTGTTTTACTGATGGTCGTTAATACAAGCTCATACCCATTTGACAAACACACACACACACATATATATATATATATATATATATATATATATATATATATATATATATATATATATATATATATATATATATATATATATATATATATATATATATATATATATATATATATATATATATATATATATATATATACTTTCCTTCGTAGGTTGGCAGGTTGAAAGGTCCCCCAACCACCCCTCTCATAACTAAGTCGTTCATGTACACTCCTTCCTTTTCTGCTTTATTCTGCTTTCTGTGTGGCGGCGTACGTTCATATCCATTTGACATTCTCTTATCTGTCCGTTGAGACTAAAGGTTAAGCTAAACACACTCATCAGCATTCCTGTCCTTCAGCGTGACTCCTCCTCGGGTCATTCTATCCAACACGTTGCCCCCATTCACCGCTCCTGCCTCGCCCACTCATGCCTCACCACCACCACCCACGGTTCCTCATCCTCGACCTTTCCTCCCTCACGCCACCCGTACACCCACCCCCACCCTCTAACCGTCCCCTCCCCGCCCAGACTCACACTCACACCCTTAATCATCCAATAGTCTCAGACCGGCGAGGTTTGTTCTATTAACACGCATAGTCTCTCTCTCTCTCTCTCTCTCTCTCTCTCTCTCTCCTTCCTCTCAGTAATTTTATCAGCAATTCCTCCTCTTCTTCCTCCTCCTCCTTAAGTCATTCCCGCACTCCCTCCCTTCTTTACATGCCTTTCCCTTTCTCTCTTCCTCTTTCCCCCCTCCTTCTCTCTTTTTCAGTAATTATATAAGTAATTTCTCCTCTTCTTCCTCCTCCTCTCTCTCTTTTCCGTCGGATTGGAAACTAGCAAATGTCACACCAATTTTCAAAAAGGGGAACAAGTCTCATCCAGGAAACTATCGATCAATTAGCCTGACATCGATTGTTTGTAGGCTAATGGAGACTATCATTCGCAACAATATGGTGAAATTCCTCGAAGAAAATAAGATAATAAATAATTCGCAACATGGCTTCCGTAGTAAGCGTTCGTGTTTGACTAACTTACTTGATTTTTTTCATTATATTTTTTAGGTGTTCGATGAAAGCAGATCAGTAGATATCATATATCTGGATTTTCAAAAGGCATTTGATAAGGTCCCCCACCAGCGATTGCTCAGCAAACTATTGGCGCACGGTATCTCGGGTAACATTCACAATTGGCTTGTTGACTGGCTCTCTGAGCGGAAACAGAGAGTAGTTCTAAACGGTGTTACATCTAACTGGCTCGATGTCAGAAGCGGCGTACCTCAAGGATCAGTGCTTGGCCCCATGCTCTTCTTAATTCATGTTAATGATATCGATGATGGGCTCACTTGCAAAGTATCAAAATTTGCTGATGACACAAAAATTGCTAGTAAAGTAACTGCGACACTCGACGAAGAAGCTTTACAATCAGATATAGATCGACTTGCACGTTGGGCCAATCAATGGCAAATGAAATTTAACGTTGACAAATGTAAAGTGTTGCACATCGGAAAAAATAACAATCGCGTTCGGTACGTAATGAATGGCCAACAACTTTCTGCAGTAAGTAAAGAAAAGGATCTTAGAATCACTATATCAAGCGATTTAAAGCCCGGTCAGCATTGTTCAGAGGTAGTTAAAACCGCAAACAAATTGGTTGGCTTCATACGAAGAGTCTTTAATAATAAATCTGAAAAAGTAATATTAAAACTGTATAATTTATTGGTTCGACCCCATCTAGAGTACGGTGTACAGTTTTGGTCCCTTTATTGCAGAAAAGACAGAAAAGTTGGAACGGGTTCAACGAAGAGTAACAAAGATAATTCCTAGGTTGAAACATTTATCAATATGAACAAAGGCTTAAAGAAGTAAATTTATTCAGCCTATCAAAACGAAGAATGCGAGGCGATCTAATAGAAGTGTTTAAAATGTTTAAAGGATTCAGTGATATTGATGCGGAAGATTACTTTACGATTGATCGATCAAATAGAACAAGAAGAAATCACAATTTGAAGATAAGTGGTAAAAGATTCTCGTCGCACGAAGCTAAACACTTCTTCAATCGAGTTGTTAATGTTTGGAACTCTCTACCCTGTGATGTCGTTGATAGCACAACAGTTACGGCCTTCAAGAATAGATTAGACAAGTATTTTGAATCCAACCAGCAACTAAGATATTACTCATTGTCGTAATAACGTTACGTTCTTTCGAATACTGGTGTCCTTGTCCGCTTTTATCGCCCGGTTAGTGGTAGCAGTAATGGTAGTTCTTTCCTCTTTCCTACATATATTCCATGCAGTTTTTCCATGCTGCATGGTTCTTTTTTCTTTCCTGCCAGCTTTGGCAGGAGGGATGGGGGGGTAGGGAGGAGCCTTCGCCTTTGCCGTCCTTCATCTTCCACCTTTGATCAGATGGTTAGTGTAGTTTGTCACAAACAGCCTCGTAAGGACCAGCAGGTCTGCTGTTGTTTACTCTTCCTTTGTGTTCCTTTGTGTTCCTCCTTAAAGTCATTCTCGCATTCCCTCCCTTCTTTACATGCCCCTTCCTCTCTCTCTCCCTCTTTCCCTTCCTTCTCTCTCTTTCCCCCTCCTCCCTCTCTCTCTCAGTAAATCTATCAGCCATTCATTCTCTGCTTATTCATCTTCTTTCAGTTGCTATTATATTTTTTTTAATATTCCCTCCCTTTTGTACAAGTCCCCCCCCCTCTCTCTCTCTCTCTTTCCCCTTCCCTCTATCTATCTGTTTCTCCTCTTTTTCATCTCCCTCCCTTCCTTCCCTCTTTCCTCTACTTCCCCTTCCTCATTCTCCATCCCTCCATCCTTCCCTTCCCCTCCTTTCTTCCTCGTCCTTTTCCATACCAATCCCCTTCAACCTTCCTTTCCTTCTCCTTCCTTTCTCTTTCCTTACCTACTCTTCCCTCCTTCCTACCCTGTCCCGTCTCCCTTTTACCCCTTCCAAATCCCTTCCCCTTCCGTCTCCCGCGTCCCTTTCCCTCCCCGTCCATTCCTCTAACTCTTTCCCTTCCCTTCCCTTCCCTAATATTGTCAGCCATTTCTCATCCTCCTACAGTCCTTGCGTTCCCTTCCTTTCCCAACAAGCGTGTCATCGCGCCCATATCCGCGCTCTCTGATTCCATCCCCTCACTCGTTGAAATGGAAATCACATCTTTTCTAGTCGTGGTGTAACAAGTCTTTCGCCCACTTCCTAGTCCGCTGTTTTCATTTTCTCTCCCCTCTGTTGAGCACCTCGAGGGAACACGCGGCCTGCAAGTGTGTTCTGCCTTTCCCTTATTCCTCTTCCCTTCTTCCTCTTCTTCTTCCCCTTTCCTTCTACTTCTTCCTTTTGTCACACCAATTTTCAAAAAGGGGGACAAGTCTCATCCTGGAAACTATCGACCAATTAGCCTGACATCTATTGTTTGTAAGTTAATGGAGACTATCATTCGCGACAATATGGTGAAATTCTTCGAAGAAAATAATATAATAAATAATTCGCAACATGGCTTCCGTAGTAAACGTTCGTGTTTGACTAACTTACTTGATTTTTTTCACTATATTTTTGAGGTGTTCGATGAAAGCAGATCAGTAGATATCATATATCTGGATTTTCAAAAGGCATTTGATAAGGTCCCCCACCAACGATTGCTCAGCAAACTACTGGCGCACGGTATCTCGGGTAACATTCACAATTGGCTTGCGGACTGGCTCTCTGAGCGGAAACAGAGAGTAGTTCTAAACGGTGTTACATCTAACTGGCTCGATGTCAAAAGCGGCGTACCTCAAGGATCAGTGCTTGGCCCCATGCTCTTCTTAATTTATGTTAATGATATCGATGATGGGCTCACTTGCAAAGTATCAAAATTTGCTGATGACACAAAAATTGCTAGTAAAGTAACTGCGATACTCGACGAAGAAGCTTTACAATCAGATATAGATCGACTTGCACGTTGGGCCAATCAATGGCAAATGAAATTTAACGTTGACAAATGTAAAGTGTTGCACATCGGAAAAAATAACAATCGCGTTCGGTACGTAATGAATGGCCAACAACTTTCTGCAGTAAGTAAAGAAAAGGATCTTGGAATCACTATATCAAGCGATTTAAAGCCCGGTCAGCATTGTTCAGAGGTAGTTAAAACTGCAAATAAATTGGTTGGCTTCATCGGACGAGTCTTTAATAATAAATCGGAAAAAGTAATATTAAAACTGTATAATTCGTTGGTTCGACCCCGTCTAGAGTACTGTGTACAGTTTTGGTCTCCCTACTACAGAAAAGACATAGAAAAGTTGGAACGGGTCCAACGAAGAGCAACAAAGATGATTCCTAGGTTGAGAAATTTGTCATATGAACAAAGGCTTAAAGAAGTAAATTTATTCAGCCTATCAAAACGAAGAATGCGAGGCGATCTAATAGAAGTGTTTAAAATGTTCAAAGGATTCAGTGATATTAATGCGGAAGATTACTTTACAATTGATCGATCAAATAGAACAAGAAGAAATCACAATTTGAAGATAAGTGGTAAAAGATTCTCGTCGCACGAAGCTAAACACTTCTTCTTCAATCGAGTTGTTAATGTTTGGAACTCTCTACCTTGTGATGTCGTTGATAGTACAACAGTTACGGCCTTCAAGAATAGATTAGACAAGTGTTTTGAATCCAACCAGCAACTAAGATATTACTCACTGTCGTAATAACGTTAAGTTCTTTCGAATACTGGTGTCCTTGTCCGCTTTTATCGCCCGGTTAGTGGTAGCAGTAATGGTAGTTCTTTCCTCTTTCCTACATAAATTCCATGCAGTTTTTCCATGCTGCATGGTTCTTTTTCCTTTCCTGCCAGCTTTGGCTGGAGGGATGGGGGGGTGGGGAGGAGCCTTCGCCTTTGCTGTCCTTCATCTTCCACCTTTGATTAGATAGTTAGTGTAGCTTGTCACAAACAACCTCGTAAGGACCAGCAGGTCTGCTGTTGTTTGTTCTTCCTTTGTGTTCGTTTGTGTTCCTTCCCATCCCTTCTTTTCCCTCCTTCCCTGCATGTCTCTTCCCTTTCCTTCTCACCTCCCTTCTTTCCCCTTACTCCTTCCTCCTTTCCATCCCTTCTTTTCCCTCCTTCCCTGTCTCTTCCCTTCTTTCCTCGTCCCTTCCTTTCTCTCCTTCCCATCCATTCTTTTCCCTCCTTCCCTGTCTCTTCCCTTCTTTCCTCGTCCCTTCCTTTCTCTCCTTCCCATCCATTATTTTCCCTCCTTCCCTGTCTCTTCCCTTCTTTCCTCGTTCCTTCCTTTCTCTCCTTCCCATCCATTCTTTTCCCTCCTTCCCTGTCTCTTCCCTTTCCTTTCCCCTCCCTTCTTTCCTCGTTCCTTCCTTTCTCTCCTTTCCATCCATTATTTTCCCTCCTTCCCTGTCTCTTCCCTTCTTTCCTCGTTCCTTCCTTTCTCTCCTTCCCATCCATTCTTTTCCCTCCTTCCCTGTCTCTTCCCTTCTTTCCTCGTTCCTTCCTTTCTCTCCTTCCCATCCATTCTTTTCCCTCCTTACCTGTCTGTTCCCTTCTTTCATCGTTCCTTCCTTTCTCTCCTTCCCATCCATTCTTTTCCCTCCTTCCCTGTCTCTTCCCTTTCCTTTCCCCTCCCTTCTTTCCTCGTTCCTTCCTTTCTCTCCTTCCCATCACAAAAAAATTCTTCACATACATCAGATCGAAAAAGAAAGTAGAATCCAATATCGGTCCCCTAACATATGAGACTGGATCTGTAACTCAGGACAGTAAACAGATGGCCAGAATCCTTAACGGTAACTTTGCATCGGTATTCACAGTCGAGGACATCGAAACCTTTCCCGAGAGCTCTGACCCGCCGAGTGAGATCACGCCCCTGGAAATTGACACAATATGCGACCAAGACCAAGACAATAATGTAATCTCCGACACCCAGCATGGCTTCAGAAACAAGCGCTCCTGCCTAACGAATTTATTAGACTTCTTCCAAGGTATATATAAGAACTGGGATGCCCACATCCCCAGTGATGTTATATACCTGGACTTTCAGAAAGCCTTCGACAAGGTACCGCAAGAGCGACTCCTTAAGAAACTGCACTCGGCCGGCAGTGGAGCCAATCTGATCGCGTGGATAAGAGATTGACAACGACAGAAAACAACGAGTACTACTAAACGGACAGCCTTCCGATTGGCTTCCAGTCACTAGTGGAGTGCCTCAAGGGTCAGTGCTGGGACCCATTCTCTTCATCATATATATCAACGACCTCGAATCAGGATTGAAATCAACAATATCGAAATTTGCTGATGACACCAAGGTGGGTGGAAAGGCCCTCACAAAGACCAACTGCAAAATCATTCAGAAAGATCTCAATCACATTGTCGAATGGTCAGAAGAATGGCAAATGTCCTTTAATGTTGACAAATGCAAAGTCGTGCACATTGGGTCCAGAAATAGTAACCACACATACATCATGAATGGGAGACCTCTGCAGGCGATGCAGAAGGAAAAGGATCTTGGAGTCACTATCAGCATTGACCTGAAACACGAGAATCACTGTAAAAAAGCCTACAACAAAGCCAACACTATGCTCCGGTTCATAGCGAGGAGCTTCGAGTGTAAACCGCCAGACGTGATGTTAGCCTTGTATAATTCCATGGTAACACCGCACCTCGAGTATGCAGTACAGTTCTGGTCTCCTAATTACAGAAAGGACATTGATTTATTGGAAAGGATTCAACGACGCGCCACAAAGATGATTCCAACCTTAAGGGGTCAACCATACGAGGAACGACTCAAGCGACTCAATCTCTTTACATTGGAGAAAAGACGCCTGCGAGGGGATATGAGTCAAGTCTTCAAGTATCTGAAAAAACTTCAGTAACGTCGATTACTCCAAATTCTTTGAACTGCAAACCAACCTAAGAACTAGAAATAACGGCTTACCCATTCAGTCGAGTCGATGTAACACAGACATCGGAAGGAGTTTCTATTCAAACCGAGTCATTCGTCACTGGAACAATCTTCCTTCAGAAGTAGTAAATGCGAATACCATCAACTCCTTCAAATATAGAATCGACCGTCACTTCTCTGCGTCAGGAGCGATCCTAATACTGAGGTGCTTTCATCTGCTCCTCAATATCGAATTGCTTTTCATCTGCTCCTCAATGTCGAGGTGCTTTCATCTGCTCCTCAGTATCGAGGTGCTTTTCATCTGCTCCTCAATGTCGAGGTGCTTTCATCTGCTCCCCAAGCCCCAAGTGGCTGTCGAGCTGATTAAATCACCAAAGCGGGCAACCTCGTAATGAGCCAACAGGCTTTCTGTTGCCTGCATTTTCATGTTTCCATGATTATTTTCTCTCCATCCCTACATGTCTCTTCCCCTCCCTTCTTTCCCCGTTTCTTCGTTTTTCTCTCCTTCTCCTCCTCCTTCCTCTGTCTCTTCCCCTTCTTACTTACTACTCTCCTTTCCTCTTCCTTGACGTGCCTCTCCTCCCTTTCCCTCCTTTCTCTCTCCTCTTTCCTTTCTCCCCGTTCATTCCTCTTTCTCCTTTTCCTCCTTACTTACCGCTCCTTCCCCGTCCTTTCCTCTCCCTCCTTCCTTCCCCTTCCCTTCCCCTCTAATCTTCCTTCCCCGTCCCTTCCTCTTTCTCCTTCTTTCCCCTTCCCTTCCCCTCTAATCTTCCTTCCCCGTCCCTTCCTCTTCCTCCTTCTTTCCCCTTCCCTTCCCCTCTAATCTTCCTTTCAAGTCCATTTCTCTCCCTCCTTCCTTTCTTTTACCATCCCTCCTCCCCCCCTGCCTTCCCTTCCCCTCAAACCTTCCTTTCCTAACCCTTCATTTGCCTATTAGCTTGTCCTCCGTTGCGTTTTCCTTCCTAGTGCAAGAGTGTTCCTTTCTCCTCTCTCCCTCCTTCCTCCCTCCCTTCTTAATTTCCCTTCCCCTTCTCCCTTCATGTCTCTCTTAGCTTGCCCTCCGCCCCGTTTCCCTCCTCGTTGCAAGTGTTCGTGCGTGCGCCGCCGATCAACAGCTTCAGCGTGTTAGCATTGTGGTGAGTCAGGCCGGGAAGGTTCACTGCTCGGCACGAACTAGTATTTGTAAACACTTGATCCGTCGTGGGTGTCGGATCAGCCTGGCGACGGTTGCACTGGATTCTTTTACTGACACACTGACGCATTCACTCCCCTCTGGCTGCCGTGGATTGCTGGGTCACGTGGTTATTGATGTTTGAGGCGTTTATTCTCAGCTGCAACAAACTTCCCGAAGCCAGAAAGTAGATTAGTCGGGTTTTCATGAGTTTTTCACGTTCATGGTGCGGAAGCCTTGTCATACTATCACTAAGCCCATAAAACTACCCATGGAAATGCCTACAACCTTTGCCAAACGCTTTCGCCTCACACAATCAATATTTCCCAAGGCCACAAAGGAGGTTAGTCGGGTTCTGATGAGCGTTTTTTCACGTTCATGGTGCAGAAGGCCTATCAAATTATAAGTAGGCTCTTTACTCGTGGAAATACTAACACAACAACCTCTACGAAAGCCTTACAAAATGTGGGTGTGTGAGCGCTTAAATGTTTGATAATATGGAAGCCTTTTCATGCTATCACTAGGCTCATAAATCTACCCATAGAAATACTACTAACACCACAACCTCTTCGAAAGTCTTGTCAAATGTGGGTGTGTGAGCGACGAAATGTGTGAGTATATAAGTGTTAAAAAGAAGAGAAATATGGTGGATGGAGGTGTTAGATATAATATTATTAGGAGTATGACGCGTGAAGGTGAGGATAAAGAGGAGTATGAGGTTTGAAGGCGTAAAGGTTAGGTTAGGTCAGGTTAGGTCATGTTAGGTTAGGCTAGGTTAGGTCAGGTTAGTTAGTTAGCCAGTAGCACATTTTGGCGAACTTTTATATCAACCTCTCACCAAAGAAATTAAACGTCCCACACACATATCGACGGGTGAAAGTGAAAACAAAGAGGAATATGAGGTTGAAAGGTGTGAGTTGTTAGTTTGTCGGTGGCACATTCTGATTAACCTTTTGCTAACCCGCCCGGAAATAGCCTAAATCCCCCCCACGCCTAATCGGTGGTCACCCTACGATGTTATATGCGTCGGTAAACAGTGACAGACCCCAGCACACACACACACACACACACACACACACACACACACACACATGGTTGCTGCCCTCCCCTGCCTTTCCTACCTTCCCCTCCCCTGCCTTCCGCTCCCCTGCCTCCCCCTTCCTCCCCTCCGCCGCCCTCATGGCATACTTGAGGCTGTTGGTGTGACGCGCCACGCCCCTCACCACCATGAGAAGGATGTTGGTGGAGCACTGAACTTGCTTTCCTCCTTCCTTTTCTCGAGGCTGACTTCAGTTCTGGCGGTGACTTCTGGGTCCATTTGTAAGGTCTATCATGCTTACATATGACTGAAACAATGAAAAACAACACCGCTTCTTTCACTTGACTTCCATAGTAAACTATTTTGAAGGCCTTGGAACTTTTCTTTTTCTTTCTTTCCCACTTCGCTTACTTGACTTACTCGTTGGCTCTAGGTCCATTTCAAAGGCCAGTCAAGCTTAAAAATTACTACAGCGATACAAAAATACAGCCTCTTTAATACGACTTCACTTGTTTATCATTTGGAAGTCCATGACTAAAACCATGGAAGAAACACAAAAATATGCCTCATTAGTAATCAATTGGAAGATATCTAATGTTTAAAAGTGGCTTAAACCAATATTATATAATATATTCTTTTATACGACTTCACTTGTTCATCATTCGGAAGGATTCTCATGTTTAAAACTTACTAAAAACATGATAAAATACAATATTGTGGCATCCCCGGTGTAGAAGCTTTGTCACACTATCACTCGACTCATAAAACAACTCACGGAAATAATAACACAATCTCTACTAAAGCCTTATCAGAGCCTTTAGACCCGCCCTCGCCGTCACGCCAGCCCAGTGCGGGACGAGCTCAACACTCTGCCGCTGGGGTGACAAGAGCTCGAGGCCGTTCACCTTACTGAGAGAGTAGATTAGGCGCTTCCTTGTTGTCCTCGTGGCGACTGAATTCATAATGGGCATGTCTGCGAGGAACTACTGTGAAAATATGTTTGTTTGTGTGTGAGTGAATGTATGTATGTGTGTGTATGTATGTATGTATGTATGGGCAGGAGGAGGATGGGGAGGAGATGAGAGAGAGAGAGAGAGAGAGAGAGAGAGAGAGAGAGAGAGAGAGAGAGAGAGAGAGAGAGAGAGAGAGAGAGAGAGAGAGAGAGAGAGAGAGAGACGGACAGACAGACAGACAGAGAGAGCATCATGGATTAGGTAACAGACAAAAAATAAAGATAATCTAACAACAAACAAGAACGAGAAATGGACTCGGCGGGACACAGCACGCGGAGAACTGACATCAGGAGGACAGCCAACGCAACAGTGACGACCCAGAACATGTACAAGTCAGGGCGGGCAGAGGGCGAGCAGGTGGAGAGATTACATTAGATCATTGGCCGGAGCAGGATGGAGTACACTAACATCAAACAGAGAAAGGTAGAGGAACAGACAACTGGGAAAGGCCTTTGTAATAGACTAGTAATAACTTACGATGGTGAATATTAGAGTATTGCAGTCACTCGACACAATCTTCCAAACAATTATCCCCTATTCTTTGACAACACCCAGCTATCACCTTCCTCAACACTAAACATCCTCGGTCTATCCTTAACTCAAAATATCAACTGGAAACTTCATATCTCATCTCTTACTAAATCAGCTTCCTCGAGGCTGGGCGTTCTGTATCGTCTCCGCCAGTTCTTCTCCCCTGCACAGTTGCTGTCCATATACAGGGGCCTTGTCCGCCCTCGTATGGAGTATGCGTCTCATGTGTGGGGGGGCTCCACTCACACAGCTCTTCTGGACAGAGTGGAGGCTAAGGCTCTTCGTCTCATCAGCTCTCCTCCTCATACTGATAGTCTTCTACCTCTTAAATTCCGCCGCAATGTTGCCTCTCTTTCTATCTTCTATCGATATTTCCACGCTGACTGCTCTTCTGAGCTTGCTAACTGCATGCCTCCCCCCCTCCCGCGGCCCCGCTGCACTCGACTTTCTACTCATGCTCATCCCTATACTGTCCAAACCCCTTATGCAAGAGTTAACCAGCATCTTCACTCTTTCATCCCTCACGCTGGTAAACTCTGGAACAATCTTCCTCCATCTGTATTTCCTCCTGCCTACGACTTGAACTCTTTCAAGAGGAGGGTATCAGGACACCTCTCCTCCCAAAATTAACCTCTGATTTTGGACACTCCTTTAACCTCTGTTCGGGAGCAGTGAGTAGCGGGCCTTTTTTTCTTTTTTTTTTCTTTGCGCCCTTGAGCTGTCTCCTTAGCTGTAAAAAAAAAAAAAAAAAACTTAAGTTAGAGCATTTGCCGGAGCAGGATGGCGTAATCTAACATCAAACAGAGAAAGGTGAAGGAATAGAGATGGACCATTGAGAAAGGCCTCTGCCATAGACTGACGATATGAAGTTTACAGTGTCAATCCCTAAAGTTAGAGCATTTGCCAGAGCAGGATGAAGAGGTCTAACACCTAACATAGAAAGGTGGAGGACGCTGGGAAAGGCCTTTGTTTTGTATTGGACTAACAAGGCCTTAAGATGAAGATTAGATGAAGTTTGAGTATTTGCCAAACCACGATGGAGTATAATAACAGGGAAGGGTGGAGGACGTTTGGAAAGGCCTCTATGATGCAGTGGACTAGTCATGACTGAGGATTATGAAGGTCAGAGTGGGATTAGGTTAGGTTAGGTGGGGTTAGATAGGTGGAGGACGTTGGGAAAGGCCTCTATGCTGCAGTGGACTAGTAATGGGTGAAGATTATGAAGGTCAGAGTGGGGTTAGGTTAAGTTAGGTGGGGTTAGGAGAGGTGGAGGACGTTGGGAAAGGGCTCTATGCTGCAGTGGACTAGTAATGGGTGAAGATTATGAAGATCAGATTGAACAGTGACGTTAGGTGTGTCAGGTTCACGGGAACTGCCTTGTATACGCCCACCGGCCTCCTGCAGACTCCTTGGTTAGTATTGGCAGACACTTCCGCCTCTCACACCAACTATTTCCAAAGGCCAAAAAGGGGATCAATTGGGTTCTCATGAGAGTGTTTTCAGGTTCATGGTACAGAAGAAGAATCAAACTACTACTAGGACCATTAAAATACTTCTGGAAATACCGAAAACTCATACGAAGACTGTTAGCCTTTTTGTTAGCTGTTTTTTTGTGTTTTTGATTAAGGCGCGAACTGTTATCTCACGTGAGGTCCGGTATACCGTTGCCTGCTTTCACAAGTTGATTGTAGTAAGGTGAGATAACACAATAGCCTTTTTAGTTAAGTGATGTGTGGCCGAGCGGTAGCCGTTATAAGTTCACTTTAGTTCACTTTTGTTCTCTCTCTCAGGTTGATACAAATACCAAATGTATTTTAACTATATTAACAGTTGTACTACATAAGGTTTACAGTTTACGTGAGCGAGACGCACGAAATCAGAGACAGCCACACCGCTGCAGGGCGCGGAGCGGCGGAGCACCGCTCGCCTGCCCGTCACCCGTCTTCTCTCTCTTCTCTGCGTTGTTCGCCTGTTTTATTTGCTTGTAGTTCGTCCGGAAGGGTGGGGCTTCCGGTTGATGACTGTTGATGAAAGTCATCATTTGCTGATCCTAGTGTCAGTTCATCACAGCTTCCCACGGCCAAAAGCACGACGTGTTGTTAGACATCCTGTTGTGCGACACCGACCGGGTGTCGCCACACGTACAGTCATACATACACATGTACATTATAATATACACATTACATCGCTCGGTTCTCTAAAAGTCGCGACCTCGCGACTCACCCGACCTTTAAAAGCAGTGTACCTACCCATGTTACAGTCGCACAATGTGTACTAGTTAAACGAGGTCCTGTTATTGCTTAAAAAAAATATATATACAAGTCAGAGCCCGCCTAACGATACAGCATCGGGAAATGCCAATGATAATAAAAATAATCATGGAAGTAACAAGAAATGGGCAAAGTACATACAGGGCGAGGTAAACAGGGCTAGAGTCGTGGACATGGAAGCTCAGTACTATTCCGAGAAAACAAAATAATAGCTCGAAAAATTATTTACATGATACATCCTAGTAAAATTAAATTGACTAAACTGTCATTAGGATACATGGTAATGGAGCTATTTGGAATAGTAAAAAGAAAAAGGAACAATCCTTGAAGAAGATCTGCTACACACTGAACCTTCGAGTCACACCTGGACACAAAACTGTCGCAGAGAAACACTCATCCGTTGCGTGACAATTAATTGCCAGTGTCGTTACCCTCGGCACGCCTTCGAGACGGGTGGGGTTTACAACAATAGATAAGGTTGTGTGAAAATAGGTAATGTTATCCGTAGAGTCTCCTAATAATTACAATGTGATAACAAGGACAAGTCTGGAGAACCTTAGAAGCATCGGCAGTCAGCACCACTAACTCCTAATACTCCGTTTTACAAGTCTACAGTACTATAAAAGAAAATCCTGTCACTAAGCTGTGAAATCACTGTTGTAACAAATCTCACTGAAATATATAATTCCAGCATAATTGATTAAAGTAATTCCAGCATTAATAAACATCAAATGACAAAGACAAATTTCCACCTATCCCTCGATCGTAACGAACGTGGATGACTGACATCTTTGACGCCAAAAATAATTCCCGTAACGGGTAACAGTGGTATGTCAAGTAAGGGTAAGTAAGACTTGTCTGCTTACTTCCAAAGCTTACAGATATTCACATGCTGGTTACGATAAAAGCTAGGGACAGCATCTGCTCAAGTTAAGTCTGTCAGTGCAGAGAAAAAGTCTGTTTTAAGCAGAAGCACATGAGGTTCAAGGTTAAATTGTACCTATCCCTATGTTAGTCTACACCCTCGGTTATTACGGCTCCAATTAAATTAAGAAGACTGACTGCCTTGCATCAACTCAGCAACAAAAGAAAATAGTGGGTTAGAGTGAAAAGTATTACTCAAGCACTCCCCTTCTCGCATGAAAAAGATGCAGGCAAAAGCTTAGGAACCAAACATACATTAGTAGATGCGAGGATGCAGGTTATAGTCGTGTGGTGGAAAGATACACAAAGCAGCGTCAGGCTGAACCTCAAGCCGGCGCTAGTCTTTGGAGACGATCACTATGCACCATTCTGTGCAAAAAAAAAAATCGTAAAGCTCAAATTTCCAACCACCAATTTATCTGACTATTTCTGCCTAAACCACGGGTAAAAGAACACACCAAGGAATTTTTGATTACCGCTGGTGACACCCAAAAAGGTTTAGGTCAGAGGGTCGCGAAGGCCCCCTCCCCGACGAACGTGTCGACGGCAAACGAAGCTTCAAAAAGGACCCAAAATTACTTTAAATGCCATAAAAGTTGGCTGATAAAACCGTGTAGGTTGCCAGTGGGGCTGTAGTCAAGGGATACTGCACTCCTTCGAAGAGGAACTTTAAGGACAATCATGTACATAAGGAACTCTATTAATAATCTAGCATTAGCTACAGAAATGGTTTCTCCATCTGTCTAGTTTCCCTGTTTAAAACACGAGATCAAATCAGTAGATAGCCTATAGGCGTCCACTTGCCTATTAAAAAGGCCTGGTTTGCACAGTGTCCACAGCAAAAATTTTATACCCTTTACGAGGCTGTGTTCCCCATCTTCCCCAAATGTTTCAAGAAAAAGTGACCGAAACGCATCATTATCCTTCCGTTCAGTGAACGCGCTCCTGTTTATGAGGGCCCTGCGCCCGTTCCCGGGATTGACCTTCGAGCGGCTGAAAGATATTTAATCTCCCGGATTTGACACGAATGAAATGTCCATGACAATCTCACTTTGAAACAAGAAGTCCCTGGCCGAATAATCTGCCTCCCTTGCTACCCTGCGAAAGGCCTAACTGCTGTTGCTGTTAGTGGGTGATTGGAGGCAGAAGCCATTGTGGGATTAGTAAGGTAAGTAAATACCTCTTGGTTGCACATGCAGCGTAGGAGGAGCAAGCACTCTTTGAAGACTGCTACACTCCTTACATGAGAACAGTTACCGTTATCCTTGACGGCACTGTTCTTTATCTCTACCCACCCCTCATAGTCCTCTGGTCAGGTTTCTCTGCCATTAAAAAGAGTTACTAGTAAAATGAGGAGTAAAATGGTAAAAGAAAAAAAATATTGCTGCAAAAATAAGTAAAGTAATAATCATTCACCGCTAAGTATATGCTCACTCCTCCCCTATGCTTATAAAATGCATAATAAAAGAGGAAAAAGAATAATGAGTGAGGCTTAGCAAGACATAACTTCTCCACTGTGCAATAAAACACACAAAAGAAAGGAGAAAAGAAAATGAATGATTATACATAAAATGCGTAACCATGTTACTCAAGAAAAATATTAAACATCCACACGCCAGAAAAATCAACAGCTGAAAAATCTAATAGATTAGATACGGCCCCACACGCCTAAACACGTGAACATAATAATAGTAATTCACCTGAAATAATGTTACAAGTGGTGTAATTACTGAAACCGTATCAATGAGTGTCAGCTATAATGTGTTAAAAACCTCGAAGACAGCAACTCGATGCCCCACTACTCAGCACGCTCGCGTCCTTCGCCTCGCCGGTGGCAAGGGCAGGGCTGCAGGGGTGGCAGGGTCTGCCGTCCCCCGTCTGGTAGCGGTGGTGGGAGAGGCGGCGGGCAGACAATATACGCCCACCAGTCACCCTCAAAGGTCCGAGTTGCCTGGCGAAGATAAGTGCGCACCTACGACGAGTTGTGTCGTAGGAAGAAACAAATGCCTGGACACCTCCAAGGAAACTTGGTTGTGTGGAGGTGCCAGGCGGGGCGCGCGGGCTGTGTGGAGGTGCGGGGCGGGGCGGGGTGTACTCTCGGGCGCAGCTGTGTGCTGACTCGACTCACTAGGGCAGGAAAAGCCGCGCGCTGATGTCAGCGTATGCTTGCTGTGTCCGATACCGTTCACTGCCCCCACACACTGTCACTGAAGCTACGTTTGAGAGAGAGATATAACAATTCGGAGTAGTTCGTAACCACGCTGCACATCATTTATGTTAATAACTTTTGAGCGTTACTTTTTTTTTTACGTGGTTAACAACGAGGCGGCCACCAGCCACCATGCATTTTATGTTATGTTATATTAGAGATAACACCTATAGAACACTTCGGAGAGGTCCGTAAACCGCTGTTCATCATTTTTGTTAGCCTTTTTGTTAGCTGTTTTTTTGTGTTTTTGATTAAGGCGCGAACTGTTATCTCACGTGAGGTCCGGTATACCGTTGCCTGCTTTCACAAGTTGATTGCAGTAAGGTGAGATAACACAATAGCCTTTTTAGTTAAGTGATGTGTGGCCGAGCGGTAGCCGTTATAAGTTCACTTTAGTTCACTTTTGTTCTCTCTCTCAGGTTGATACAAATACCAAATGTATTTTAACTATATTAACAGTTGTACTACATAAGGTTTACAGTTTACGTGAGCGAGACGCACGAAATCAGAGACAGCCACACCGCTGCAGGGCGCGGAGCGGCGGAGCACCGCTCGCCTGCCCGTCACCCGTCTTCTCTCTCTTCTCTGCGTTGTTCGCCTGTTTTATTTGCTTGTAGTTCGTCCGGAAGGGTGGGGCTTCCGGTTGATGACTGTTGATGAAAGTCATCATTTGCTGATCCTAGTGTCAGTTCATCACAGCTTCCCACGGCCAAAAGCACGACGTGTTGTTAGACATCCTGTTGTGCGACACCGACCGGGTGTCGCCACACGTACAGTCATACATACACATGTACATTATAATATACACATTACAAGACCGTGTCAAATATGTGAGCTCGGGCGCCGAAATGGGTTAAGATTCGTTTTAGGTCCGTGCCAGTATCTCGTTACCTACTTTATGAAACATCAGTATCTCTTCATATATCTTTTCTACAAACCTTCAACAGTCACGGAAACGCTTTGGAAATCCAATTCAAGGACTTTTTTTTACTCCTGAAAATAGGGGATAATGTTTACGAAAGCGTGTCGCCTCCTCTGGCGGCGGCCGCGGCGACGCTGCAGCCGGTGTTGCGAGAAATACCTCCTCGCTGAAATAAGTCACATATACATGTGGGGGAGTCAAGGGGGGGGGGGCTGGCTAGAAGGGGCGGTCGAGGGGGCGCAGACCCCACGTTAGTAGGTCGTAAAGTTCGGTTGGAGTAGTTTAACTATGTTCCCCGACCCTAAACCCTCTGCGAGCTATTTCACAGCTGCGGCGACTGCAGCGTCGCCGCGGCCGTCGCCAGAGAAGACGACGCACTTTCGTAAACATACAGCACGTTTGTAAGTGGAGGAAGAAAAGGAGGAAGAGGAGGAAGCAGCGGAAGAGGTGGAGGAAGACTTTAATCCAGACCCAATAATTCGTAGATAAAACTTTCTTCTCATAAGGATTGGACCCCATTTTGCTTCCCCATCTCTTTCATAACAATTACCCGTTCAGTCATTTTTCCGACACACTCATAGAATAAGTTCCGCACAATGGCAATATAAATAAAAAAAAAAGCTGCATGCCGAACTTTCATCATCAAATGAAACTCCTATGATGTGAAAAGTCAATGAAAGAAAAGAAAAAAGAGAAAAAGCACTTGATGGCAGCTATTTTTTTCGTTTGTTTGTGTTAGGAGAAGTGGTTTACAGACTGTTTTGTGTGTTATTGTTTTACCTTTGAGCTGCTTCCTATGATGCGAAAACAAACAGATAAATGGGAGAGAAAAAAAATGAGAAAAGCACATGATGGTGAGTGCTTTCTGATTGTGGGAGAAGTGGTTTAGTTTTTTGGGGTGTTATTGTGTTACCCTTGAGCTGCCTCCTGTGATGCGAGAATAATTAGATAAATGGGAGAGAAAAAAATAGAAAAAGCACATTATGGTGACTGTTTTCTGATAGTGGGAGAAGTGGTTATGTTTTTGTGTGTGTGCTGTGTGTTAATGTTTGCCTGCCATGATGCGAAAATAAATATATAAATGAGAGAGATAAAAAAAAAAAGAAAAAAACACATGGTGGTGAGTGTTTTCTGATTGTGGGAGAAGTGGTTGGTGTTTTTTTAGTGAGTGTGTTTTGTTTTGTCTTTGAGCCGCCTCCTGTGATGCCAATAAATGAACAAATAATTAACAGTGCATATCCTTAACCCAACAAGAGGACACTCGACTTATACATGACAACTCCTAGGCCGGTATTCTCAGACGCTTCTGTCTCTCATACCAACTTTTTTCACAGGGGTCAAAGGAGATCAGTCGGATTCTCATGAGTGTTTTTTTTAGGTCCATAGTACAGATAGGAGGTCAAACTACCACCAGGGTCATTAAACTACCCCTGGCAATACCAACAACGCCTACGAAAGCTGTGTGTGTGTGTGTGTGTGTGTGTGTGTGTGTGTGTGTGTGTGAGAGAGAGAGAGAGAGAGAGAGAGAGAGAGAGAGAGAGAGAGAGAGAGAGAGAGAGAGAGAGAGAGAGAGAGAGAGAGAGAGAGAGAGAGAGAGAGAGAGAGAGAGAAAAATAAATTCATAGATGGAGAGCAGGGATGAAAGAAAGCTAGAAATAGAATGAAGTAGAGAAGAGAAAGATAAAGAGACAGACGACTTAAGATAATTGGGCCCCGATGCGTCAGCACTCTCACTGGTGTTTTCTCTCCGCAGGTGTGTGGGTGCAATGTATACCTGAATGATGTTAATTGGTGAACAGATTCCTACCAAGTAAAATCAATCAATCAATCAATCAGAGAAGGAAAATATAATAAAAAAGAAAAAATGGAATGAGAAAGAAAAGGGAAACGGATGCTGCGTCGCAAGCCGTCGCGAGGACTCCTTTGGATGCTTGTGCGCGTTTCGCAGGCCCGTCGGTCTTCCATCCCTGAACCGATAAACGCGGTGACCGGCGCCTTCACAGTAATTATCATTAATTTTATAATCCAGTCTGGTAGTTTTAAGAAGCGAGTTCTTGCATCCTCGCCTCGGCGGGGGTGTGGAGCGCCAGCGAGCCCAAGGTCTCCCTGGCGAGCATGGCAGGACTGGAGGGCTCCAGGCAGGGCTCCTCGGCGTCCCTCGGGGCCCCGACGGAGGTGCCGGAGATCTTCCGGCTACAAACCCGGGCAGGTGAAGCTCGTTAGCCGTGGTAGGCAGTCTGCCTAGGAGAGCAAACTCCGAACAATAAACCCGGGCAGGTGGAGCTCGTTAGCCGTGGTAGGCAATCTGCCTAGGAGAGCAAACTCTAAACAAACCCAGGCAGGTGAGGTTCGTTAGCCGTGGGAGGCAATTCACCTAGGAGAGCAAACTCTATACAAACCCGGGCAGGTGGAGGTCGTTAGCCGTGGTAGGCAATTCACCTAGGAGAGCAAACTCTAAACAAACCCGGGCAGGTGGAGGTCGTTAGCCGTGGGAGGCAATTCACCTAGGAGAGCAAACTCTAAACAAACCCGGGCAGGTGGAGGTCGTTAGCCGTGGGAGGCAATTCACCTAGGAGAGCAAACTCTAAACAAACCCGGGCAGGTGAGGCTCGTTAGCCGTGGTAGGCAGTTCACCTAGGAGAGCAAACTCTAAACAAACCCGGGCAGGTGGAGGTCGTTAGCCGTGGGAGGCAATTCACCTAGGAGAGCAAACTCTAAACAAACCCGGGCAGGTGGAGGTCGTTAGCCGTGGTAGGCAGTTCACCTAGGAGAGCAAACTCTAAACAAACCCGGGCAGGTGGAGGTCGTTAGCCGTGGTAGGCAGTTAACCTAGGAGAGCAAACTCTAAACAAACCCGGGCAGGTGGAGGTCGTTAGCCGTGGGAGGTAATTCACCTAGGAGAGCAAACTCTAAACAAACCCGGGCAGGTGAGGCTCGTTAGCCGTGGTAGGCAGTTCACCTAGGAGAGCAAACTCCAAACAAACCCGGGCAGGTGGGGCTCGTTAGCCGTGGTAGGCAATTCACCTAGGAGAGCAAACTCCGAACAACAAACCCGGGCAGGTGGGGCTCGTTAGCCGTGGTAGGCAGTTCACCTAGGAGAGCAAACTCCGAACAACAAACCCGGGCATGTAGAGGTCGTCAGCCGTGGTAGGCAGTTCACCTAGGAGAGCAAACTCCGAACAATAAACCCGGCCAGGTGGAGGTCGTCAGCCGTGGTAGGCAGTTCACCTAGGAGAGCAAACTCCGAACAATAAACCCGGGCAGGTGGAGGTCGTCAGCTGTGGTAGGCAATCTGCCTAGGAGAGCAAACTCCGAACAATAAACCCGGGCAGGTGGAGGTCGTCAGCCGTGGTAGGCAATCTGCCTAGGAGAGCAAACTCCGAACAATAAACCCGGCCAGGTGGAGGTCGTCAGCCGTGGTAGGCAATCTGCCTAGGAGAGCAAACTCCGAACAATAAACCCGGGCAGGTGGAGGTCGTCAGCCGTGGTAGGCAATCTGCCTAGGAGAGCAAACTCTAAACAAACCCGGGCTTGTGGTGCTCGTTATACTGTCGTAGACAATCCACGCGATGGGAACACCAAAGAAAAGGAAAATAAAAAGGAACACCAGAAAAATGGAAAATACAGAAACGAAACATCAAGAAAAGAAACAAAAAGATCATCCACCTTTAGGCCCTAACATCGCCAAAATTATGGATGGGTCTCTTCTGGGGAGAAAGCGGCTCATCCAGACCAAAGAACATCAACCAAAGGATGATATGAATAAATGAAATAAAAAAAACAAAGAAAAACACATCAAGGAAAGAAAAATATAACAAACATCATCCACCTTCCGGCCCTGACTAACATCACCAAAATTATGGGTGGGTCTCTTCTGGGGAGAAAGCGGCTCACCCAGACCAAAGAACATCAACAAGGGATGATATAGAAAAGAACACCAAAAAAAATGGAAAAAGAACAGAAAAACATCGAAAAAGAAAAGCAACATAAATAAATGAACAACATCAAGAAAAGAGAAATACAAAGCATCATCATCCACCTTTCGGTCCCAAACAACATCACCAAAATTATGGATGGGTCTCTTCTGGGAGGAAAGCGGCTCATCCAGACCAAGGAACATCAACAAAAGGATGATAGGAAAAAAGAACACCAAAAAAGAACACCAAAAAAGAACATCAAAAAAGAAAACCAACACTGAGAAAACACAAAGGAAAAAAGAAAGAAAAAGAAAACAAAAAGAAAACAAATAGAAAAAAGAAAAGAATGAAAGAAAAGGAAAAAGAAAAGAAAGAAAAAAATAATAATATAAATAAATAAATACAGAATATAGTAAAATTAGCTAACTGACTCTAACTGCTTAACTAACTATTAAACTATCTATTTAACTAACCTACCTAACTGACGGTAATACAGCTGTTTGACTACCCATTAACAAACAAACAACAAACCACTTAACGATCTAACATGGATAGTGAGGTAAGGTGGGATTAGGCTTACCGGAGCTGCTTTGTATAAACCAACCGGCCTCTCGCAGACTCCTGACGTTCTTATGTTCTTTTACGTTTAAGAATATGGCCCTTAAGCCCCATTCACACCTGTACTAATACCTGACTGGTTGGGTGACTCTTCTACCTCTGCCTGCCTCCCCTACACCTAACCTAACCTAACCTTCCTGTAAACTCCCTTCGCACCCGTACTAATACCTGGCTGGTTGGGTGACTTTTTCTACATCTGCCTGCCTCTTCCTGTTACTGTCTCCGCTATCAGCACACAATCTACGCTCCCCCATAAAACCCACACCTAACCTAACCTAACCTTCCTGTATATCCCCTTCACACCTTTGCTAATACCTGGCTGGTTAGGTGACTCCTTCTACCTCTGCCTGCCTCCCCTAATGTTACTCTCTCCGCTATAAGCACAAATCTTCCCTCCCCCATAAAACCCACACCTAACCTATCCTAACCTTTCTGTAAACTCCCTTCACACCCGTACTAATACCTGGCTGGTTGGGTGACTTTTTCTACAACTGCCTGCCTCTTCCTGTTACTGTCTCCACTATCAGCACACAATCTTCCCTCAACCATAAAACCCACACCTAACCTAACCTAACCTTCCTAACCTAACCTTACTGTATACCCCTTCATACCTGTGCTAATACATGGCTGGCTTACTTCCCTACATTCAACCACTAACACCTCCCCCCCCCCACACACACACACGCATAAAACTATCAAACCCTCATTTAAAACAATATATGAAGCACTCACAAGGAAAAACACCAGGACGCAACACTGTATAAGGCAAAGATGATGGTGGGAAGAGGGGTGAAGGGGGGGTGGGAGGTCACACGATAACCTACGCATTACCCCGGCGCGCTCCTCCGTCCCCTTGGCCCGTGACCCCGCGCAGGTAACATCAGACCCCCTCAGCCGGCGACACAGGACCGATTATGACACGCAGCTTACCTTTCCCAGGCATACCCATTTCAATGACCCACGCGTGAGGAGGAGGAGGAGGAGGAGGATAAAATAGCAAGGGAAAAAGACGACGAGGTAGAGGTCAAGAAAGGGGAGCTAGCGAGAGGGAGAAAAAGGAGGAGGAGGAACACAAAGAAACACAAAGGAAGAACAAACAACAGCAGAACTGCTGGTCCTGACGAGGCTGTTTGTGACAAGCTACACTAACTATCTAATCAAAGGTGGAAGATGAAGGAAGGCAAAGGTGAAGGCTCCTCCCCACCCCCCCATCTCTCCAGCCAAAGCTGGCAGGAAAGGAAAAAGAACCATGCAGCATGGAAAAACTGCATGGAATTTATGTAGGAAAGAGGAAAGAATTACCATTGCTCCTACCACTAACCGGGCGATTAAAGCGGACAAAGACACCAGTATTCGAAAAAACTTAACGTTATTACGACAATGAGTAATATCTTAGTTGCTGGTTGGATTCAAAATACTTGTCTAATCTATTCTTGAAGGCCGTGACTGTTGTACTATCAACGACATCACAGGGAAGAGAGTTCCAAACATTAACAACTCGATTGAAGAAGTGTTTAGCTTCGTGCGACGATAATCTTTTACCACTTATCTTCAATTTGTGATTTCTTCTTGTTCTATTTGTGTGGGGGGGGTACGTGTGTTTGTGTTTGTGTGTGTGTGGGGGGGGGTACGTGCGTTTGTGTGTGTGTGGGGGTACGTGTGTGTGTGTGGGGGGGCATGTGTGTTGTGTGTGTGGGGGTACGTGTGTTTTTGTGTGTGGGGGTGTGTGTGTGTGTGTGTGTGTGTGTGTGTGTGTGTGTGTGTGTGTGTGTCTAAGCCATCTATTCATATTTATCTATCTGCACATTACGTCGATATCTGAATCTATCCGTTAATGATATTTAAGAGGCAGGAATTGGTTGTTTTTTTGGGTGTCATCACTAAAAATTATTATCCAAGCTTATGACGATTACAAAATGTACAAATTGCAAATATTAACCTCGCCCTGATCCTCTTGTTTCAATCACATACAGAAGAAGAGCTAAGTTATTAAGCAATAGAAACTCCACAAGTAAACGCAAGAAAGTGTAAATACTGACCTCTTCCTGATGCTCCAATTTCTAACATGTACAGAGAAATCTTAGGTCGGCACTGTCAGACCCCTCCACACCTCACATCAACAATTTCCAAATGCCAAAAAGAAGACAAATCAGGTTCTAATGAGTTTTTTTTAAAGTTCTTTGGTACAAAGGAAGGGCCAAACTACCACCAGGGTTATTAAGCTACCCAAGGAAATGCCCAAAGCTCCTAGGAAAACCGTGTCAAATATGTGTGCTTGCGCCGATATGTTTAAGAGTATGTTTGTCAAGGCCAGGAGGTTCAGATGGTTATAGGACTGATTGAAGCCAGGAGAACGGCGGCAACTACTTCAATCGAGTCCAAGTATGATTATACCTTCACCAGGTTTCTAAGGAATATGATCAAAACAACCAAAAGTGGAAGTGTAAACATGTTGAGGTACAAAGTCCAATACACCTCCCGTACTCTCCAGTAGACCGCGACAGGACCCAGGGAAAGCGGCAGCCCGACCCGGCAATTGTGAGTGGTGCCTCGTGGGAAGAGACGCCCGTTGCGGTGATGTAGAGACGCACACTGCCTCGTAGACGTCACTCGATGGAGGAGGACGGGCTCAGCAGAATGTCAGCTGCCTGAGTGCCCGTAGATGATGACGCCGGGGTAGACGGGGAGCCAAGGACGAACAAACGGTGTCAGCTCGGCGAGGAGACGAAACTGGGTAGGTGGGACGGAGGCGCAAGCAGGCCGTGCCCAGTGGACTGCGGGGCTCCAAGGTTGAGAGGGAGGATAGGGGACGCAGGTCCAGGATCGCTCTTGGGTCAGTTCGGCTCTGCCTCAGCTCTCGGGCAACCACACCACCTTGGCTCGCTTCGACGCTGCGTGAAGTCAGGGCGCCGACCGTGAAGCTGAATGAGACTGCATCGCCACCAGGAGCAGCTTCGGGTCGGCGAACAAAGCAGGCTGGGTGAAGCAGGCTGGGTGTAGCGGCAGGCTGGGAATAATCGAAAGAGCATCAACCCTTATACTGGTGTGTGTGTGTGTGTGTGTGTGTGTGTGTGTGTGTGTGTGTGTGTGTGTACATGTGTGTGTGTGTTAGTGGTAGTTCAGCCCTCACATAAGCCCCCTTACAAAAATCTACCGTAGGTAGATTAAACTGAACTAACACGATACAACAAGAAATAAGCAACCAGAAATGACAAAGAGGAACGGCTAACGTTCACCTCCTAAGGAGCGACTCAGAAAGTCTGCGCCCACGTTGTCTCGGCCGGCAAGATGAACCAACTGGAACGGGTAGTTCTGCAGCTGAAGGGCCCACCTCAACAGTCTGTCGTTGGAGCACTTGGACTTGTGGAGATATACCAGAGGTTTATGATCTGTTTCTAAAATGAACTCTTTACCTCTGAGGTAGAATTCAAACTTGGAGATCCCGAACAAAATGGCAAGGGCTTCTCGTTCGATGGGGGCGTATCTCCTTTCCCGGTCAAGCAGCTTCCGACTGGCATACCAGACTGGATGGGGGTGTCCTTGTAGTACTGCAGCAGCACAGCTCCCAACCCGAAGTTCGAGGCGTCTGTCCTAAGAACAAAAGGCAAGGCGGGGTTAGGTAATCGTAGGACTGGCTGCGATGGCAAGGCGTCCTTCAGTTGTTCGAACCGTGATAACAGGTCTTCAGTCCACGGCAGCGGCTCACGTTGGGGTTTCCGGGGAAGGTCGGAGAGAGGTCCCGTGAGCTCGGCAGCCATGGGGATGAAACAGCGGTAGAACGAAACCATCCCCAGGAAGCTGCGAAGACTTTTTTTGGTAGTAGGAGGGCTGATCTGCTTCAGGGCCTCAGTCTTGTCCCGCATGGGGCGAAGGTGCACCACGTCAATCACAAACCCCAAGTACTGGATAGAAGGGAAGCCAAACCGACACTTGGATGGTTTCGCCGTCAGCCGGTGATGACGACGGCTGGATGATGCCTAGTTGGAGGAGGTTGTTAACTTCCTTCTCAAAGTAAGGACGGAGGTGGATCGGCACAGGGTACTTCTTCGTGAGGACTCTTTTGGTGGTGGTTAAAATTATGTCATGTTGCAGGGTGTTGGTGCAACCTGGAGTCTCTGAAAATACGTCCTTAAAGGTGGAAAGTACGTCTTCTAACGATGAGCGCTGGTTCCACTCCAGGGACTTGTTGATGTCCAGCGCCGGGTTGAGGGCGGAATCAGGAACGGAACAGACCAAAGGACAGGGAACAAGGTCGTCAGGGTCCTGTGCTTCCAAAGGTCCTGTGGGTGAACAGTCATCATCCGGCGCTGAAGTATCGTCCTTGACATACGCGAAGTTTACTTGAGCGCGGCGATGGTACCTTTTTAGGAGGTTGGCGTGGTACAGCTTAGGCCCCCTCGGGTCATCAACCAGGTAGTCCACCTTGTTTCGTCGTTCCAAAACTTTGAATGGGCCACGCCAGGAAACGAGGAACTTCTTGGTAGAGTCAGGGAGAAGAACTAGGACCTCATCGCCAGGCTTGAATTGTCTATCTTGGGATCGCAGGTCAAAATAAGACTTGTACTTTGCAGTACTTACGTCAGCCTCCCGGGCGGCGAGCTGAGCACATTCGGTCAGTTTCTCCCTGAGCTTGATGACGTATTGCAGACTCGTCCGTTCTTCCTCCTTCAGGTCACGGTCTTCCCATAAGTCCTTCAGGACAGTCAAGGGCCCTCGCACAGTGCGCCCGTAGAGGAGATCGAGGGCCGACAAGCCGGTGCGGTCGCTGGGCATTTCCCTGAGGGCAAACAAAGTCGGAATAAGGTAGCGATGCCACTCTAGGCTTCTCGCTGCAAACCTTCCGTAGAGCAGCTTTGAGGGGCCCATGCAGCCTCTCCACTCGACCATTACCACTCGGATGAAACGGTGTGGTGAACTGGGGCCTCACACCAAGTAGATTGTGAAGCTCGGCAATTAGCTGAGAAGTGAATTGAGTACCTCTGTCGCTCAGGATTTCCCGGGGAATTCCGACCCTGGAAAATGAAGACAGAAGAGCCTCAGCAACAGAAACAGAGTCCACATCCTTGAGTGGAATGGCTTCAGGGAACCCTGTGGCAAAGTCAATCAGGATGAGAATATACCAGTGTCCTTCTGCAGACGGCGGAGAGAGAGGGCCCACCACATCCACAGCAACTCTGGAGAATGGTTCCGTGACGACAGGCAATGGTTGGAGGGGGACGGGCTTAACCTGGCCCTTATAAGACTTACGCTGGCATATGTCGTAGGACCGACAGTAGTCACGGATATCGGCCCACATGCCAGGCCAGAAGAAGTTATCGCTCACCTTCGATTCCGTCTTCCGATGAGAGAAGTGACCGGCGAGGGGACTCTCGTGGGCCACTTGTAGCACGATTTGACGGCAGTCAGAAGGGAGCACCAACGTCCGAGTCCCGACCTTGCCGGGCCGGCTACAAGCGACACAGTCTCTATACAGGAGTCCATTCGTCCCGGAGAACTTGTAGGACGCTCCATTCCGAGCTACATCGGGCAGTCCGCCAGTAGCCTTGGCGCGCACTACGCCGAGGGAGGGGCAGGTCTCCTGTAAACGAGCAAAGTCGGCGGGCGTTACCTTGAGTGGTTGTAAGTCGGAGAGAACAGGCGGATGCAGGCGTCTCACACGCGCAGAACCAACACGAGTCTGAACAACACAGGCTAATTCAGACTCGGAATGAGAGGAGACGACCTGAAGCGAAGTAGAGGAATCTTGCGTAACAGGCGTTGTACGGAGAGGAGGACGAGCATCTTGTTCCTGAGGAGTGGAGGTTGAGGCAGGCGTGGTTAAATCAGATGTACAGACAGGGTCGTCAGGCTTACGGGCCCCGGGAATGTCACCAATCATAGCGGTTGCAAACTTGATAGGTGCACGGATGGCATCAGCCCAGCCTTCATAGTAGGGACACTTTAGGTAGCACCGAACGACGGGGAAGGTGTCTGGCCGACCTAGGTAGTCGTAAACGATTACCTTCTTACAGTTACGTTCCAACATCTGGCAAGGCCTCCTCGGAAACGATGAGGCTGGAACAACCGGCGTCACGGATGATTGTAGAAGTCCAGGCGCCGTTGATGGTCCCCGCAACACAGTAGTTGGAAACTTTCCTGTCCTCCCAACAGAAGCCTATGTTAACTGAGGAGGACGGCGCGTCCTTGAAGGCGCGAGGATTCTTAGGGCACCTGGGGCGGATATGGCCTGCCTCCCCGCATTGATGGCACTTCAGGGTGAAGGCAGGAACTTTGGCGGCAGGAGAACCGGAGTCGAAGTGTTGTAACCCGTAATCCGGGTCACACAGGGGAGACGACACACTGTTTGTACTAGTGACACTTGACTTAAAATTCTGGTACTTTAGGAGTATTTAAAGGAGTTCGTAAATGGGGTGATGAAACGGTGTCGCCTTTCTTATATGTATTTTATTCTACCTTAATACTACTTAATATTACAAAGGGTAAAAATATTGTTTAAACCAGCGACTGGCTTACTAGACTCAATGAGTCTTCAGGTTTTTCTTTCACTATTGGTTACTGACGTTAACACTGGTATAATATTGAGTAAAAACTCACACAATAAAGTATCATAGAAATATAATCCTAAGTAAAACTAAGATAATAGAACACAATAGATATGTTAGATACGCTTTCCTCTATGGTACCACATTACTCCATACTCACAGTAGCAACGATGAATGTTCTACCCATGTTGTCTAGGGAAGGACAACTGAGTGTCCAGCAACGAACAGAGTGCTGGTTGATCTGAGGTCAAGCCTGAATAAATGCTTCTTATATAGGCAGACATACATACAGACATCGCGAGGGTAATACGTCAGGCGTGTGAGTCATACATCAAACTCACACCGAGCTCATACAATAATCTACCTAACCGACATGCTTAATTCACGCGGTGACGCAGCTTTGTTTTCATAACATTTTGTTCCGCGGTTGATCGTGTTTTGGCTTAGAGAGATAAGCGGGTGCGTTAATGGGCAATTACAATTGTGTATAGGTTGGTAAATGAACAGTGCGTGTGGGGACAATCATGTCTTGGAGTCCGTGTTGTGTTTTAGCGGTCGATACCGCTGTTGTCATCGGAAAATATTGCCGGTGAAGATGATGACACTGGAGCGAGTGGTGTCGCAGCCCTCGGGGCACCACATACCCCCCCCGTTAAAATCACGCCACGTCCTCGTGGCACAAAGCGTTCCGCCCGGCGGACGACCATGGAGGGCCCAGACGGGGATGGCGGGATCGTGGGGGAGGAGTCCTGCGAGAGACGGGACCTGAAGAGACAGAAGAAGGCCACCCCACCGGCGACGAAGACGACGCCGAGGAGGAGCAGCCACCCCCACCAAGGGAGGAAGGGGTCGAAGGCGGGGACCGGAGAGACGGATTCCTGGAGCGCGTGAAGTGCTGGAGGGAGGTCCAGCGGGGGGGCCAGAGACGACCCGGGCGACGGCGGCGGGGAGGGGAAGGGGCCAAGGGGAGTCTTGGCCAGGAGCGATGAGACCACGTCACGTCCGATGTGGAAGGGGGCGCGATGAACCGTCAGCGGGGCGTCACCGTCCATAGTAGCAGAGGCAGGGAGGCTGAAGGCGTCGGAGTGGGCACTACAGCCCATACCGAGGCTGAGGAGACCCGTCCCGTTGATGGTCTGCTTGTATTTGGAGACCGGGCTGTCCGGGCAGACCATGGTGACTACCTGGGGAGTATCGGTAGCGAAGACCCAGCCCGCAGGAGACGGGATGAAGACCGGGGGGAAGACTCTGAGGAGAGACTTAGAACACAGCGAGAGGGCGTCTGGGCGATCGAGAAAGAGAGCGATCTCGCAGCGCTGGACAGAAGTCGAGTAGACAGGGGCGACAGGGGGACATACATAGAGCAGGTGGTGTTTAGTACAGCGGTCCAAGGAGTCTAAGAGCATATAGTGAGTGCGGTCTTCAGAAACCGCAAGGTAGTGGAAAGCGTGTCGGTGTGCAGAAAATATGGCGTGCCATCAAGATGAAAAGGCAACGCGTCCATTTTAAACACATCGAACACGTCAGAGGGATCCCTTTCATGGGGATTTGTAAGAAGTGAAGGGTTCCTGAGGAAAGCGTACCTTTAGAAATAACCCTAGAGACATCTCTATACAATGCTAAATATTCATGTGCTGCAGGGAAAAGTAAGCCAGGGTAATGGAGTGACGCATTGCTGAGCACACGAAATAGTACATCATTTGGAAGGAGGAGAGGGGAAACCTGCGTTTGGGACAGCTGCTGAAGGCCAAGCTTGAGATTCAGAGTATCATGATTCAGGTCACTAAGTGCCAACTGAATGAGAAGGATAGTCTCCAAAATACGCATTTCCCCTTCAATTTGCAAGGTTTTGAGTGAGAACTGACGGATAATAGCTGAGGCCAAAGCCGAGGCGGACTCTAGACGGGAGATGGCAGAATGAACATGACGGAGGTCCCGAACTGTGGCGTTGAGGACTTCCTGATGGAGGTTAAGTTGACGTCTCTCTTCTGTGGACAGAGTGTAGAGCTGGGAGAGCTTCCCGTGTATCACATCTATTTGGGCCTGAGTGGCCGTACCGAAAAGGAGGTTTGCTACCGAGCCAAGGAAATCCACGGCTCCTCGCTTCTGGCGAGTCCGAAACGGGCTTCCATCTCTACCACTCATAGCCGACAGAAAGCTGTTAAGATCTTTGAATAACTTCTCAAACTCAATGTGAAAAGAGTCTAGAGTGCGCCTGAGTAGACCAACAGTAGGGAACGATTGATTCATATGTTCAATCGACCATGAAACTTCCGCTGTTAGATTTGCCACGTTGATGAGAGGACGTTGGATGTCGTCCGTCTTGATGACGACGGGGACAACATAGTACCGTCCTGTCAACAGCATCTTAAAGACTGGGGAGAAGACGAGGCCGGACGAATGGGTTGCTCCTGGAGGGATCAAGGAAGACAAGGAGAGGGCAACACCCAGGATCTGTAATTATAGGGGGCATCAGTTCGTTGGTCGTTGGCGATACTCAAGAGGGCGTTCCATGACATTGGGGAGAGAAGGGGGTACCGTATTGGAGCGTAATGAGCGACCGACACAGGGCTCTGAAGGAGCTGAGGGAACCAATGAGGGGACCTCTGAAGCATCTGAGGAGACAGGAGCCGGTGAGGAGAGCTCGGAAGGAGCTGGAAAGGACAATGGCAGCGGCTCCTCGGGGGAATAAGTCATGGGAGTGGGTCCACTTCTACTACTTGATCAGGAGAGGGTATGCACGCCTGACATTAGGAGAGTCATGGAAGCCAAGAGAGTCCTCGTGAACGACCTGAACATTATTTGTGTGAACTGTCTTGATCTTACCACCTCTAACATGACGCAGTCGTAAGACTACAGGGCTTATTTTTTCTAGCACCCTAAAAGGTCCATTGAACAAGGGCTGGAGCTTCTTTGGTTCGCCCTTTGTACATACATGCCTTAAGTAGACCCGATCTCCTACTACCACCTGTTTGGGTTTGGATTTCCTAAACATTCTTTCTGACTCCTGCCATCCTATATCTATATTGGTCTGACATAGTTTATAGGTCCGCTGCGCGACACTAGAAGTAAACGCTTTATAGCTGTCAACATCATAACAAGGTTGGAGTTTATTCTCAAGCACTTCAAAAGGAACATTTGGGTCCCGAGAGAAAAGCAAGAAAAATGGTGAATCTTTCAGAACACGATGGTAGGCAGTGTTGTAGGCGTGTGTTGCAACCGGAATCATTTGGTCCCAGATACCGCGATTGTCCTCGCACAAAGTTCTCAAGATATTTATTAAGGTGCCATTAGGCCTTTCTATCACACCGTTTGCAGACGGGTGATAAGGAGTTGTCCTTAGATGATCAATCTGTAACAACTGAGTCAACTCTCGTAAGAGAGTGTTGACGAACTCCTTTCCTTGATCCGTGACTAGAATCGGCGGGATGCTGTGTACACAGACTACGTTCTTGTAGAACGCAGCTGCCACTTCCTTGGCTGCCTTCGTACGAAGGGGGGTTGCTACCAAGAAGCGTGACAGGACGTCTATCACTGTCAGTACATACCTATAGCCTTCGTCTGAAACAGACAAAGGTCCGACAATATCCATATGGACTCTGTCAAACGGTTGGCCAACCTCTGGATACCTCATAAGTGGAGCTGGCGGGGATCCCTCTTCTTAAACCGACAACAGACAGGACAAGATCTGACATATTGCTCCACGTCCGCCTTCATTCCCGGCCAGTACGCAAACTTGCGACAGCGTGCCAACGTAACCTTAGTGCCTCCATGCCCTGCAGGTAGCATGGAATGCGCCAAAGCTAACGCGTTAGGAATGTAGCTTGGTGGAACGATAACCAGTCTTTTCTGCTTGTTGTATTCATCGCAAACATCGCGGTAGAGAATGCCGTTCTCACACACACTTCACTAAGAGGCAGTTTTTTGAAGTGCCTCTTAGCTGCATTTAACGTTACATTGCTCCTCTCTGCAACCTTTCTCTCATCTCTCTCATGTACGTTACCACCGGTGGTTTGTTCAAAAGCATGCTTCAATTCTCTCAGTTCAGGATCGCGATCCTGGTGCTCCATGAGTCCAGCAAGACTCCAATGGAGAAACTTATCCTGTTTGTCATGTCCCTCCGGAGAGGCGACAGACATGTCCTGTCCACCCGTAAGGGTGACAGACATAATTCGAGCATCCAATTCGCCTTCTATCACGTCACTCTCCTGATTCCTAATCCTTGACAAAAATCTGCTACCATGTTGCTGGAACCTGGGAGATAATCAATACTAAAGTCAAATTCTCCTAGAAGTGTCTGCCAGCGTGCAATCCTGCTGCTAGGTACTGTGCTTTTAACAGCCAAGTCAGTGGTCTATGGTCCGACAGGATGTGTATCCTATAACCCAAGATAAGGGGTCGGTTAGTACTGAGGCCATAGATGACTGCTAAAGCTTCTCTCTCTACCGCTGAGTAGTTACGTTCTGCTCCATTCAGGGTTCTACTAAAATATGCTATGGGACGTAAACTACCATTTTCATCCTGATGTTGCAACACACCACCTATTGCCTTATCTGACGCATCTGTGGTGAGATTGAAGGGCTTCCGGAAATCCGGAAAGGCTAAAACAATGTCAGTCGTTAGACTGTTCTTTAGTGTGCTAAATGCATGCAATGCCTCTTCATTCCACTCCAGATGTGTCTTATCATTCTTGGTTACTTTCTCCATTTGAGTAAATTATTAAGTGGGGTTGGTATCTTGGCAAAGTCTTTAATGATTGTCCTATAAAAGTTAACCAATCCCAGGAAACCTTGAAGTTCTTTGACTGTTTTTGGAGGAGTGAGTTGTTGCACCGCCTGTACCTTTGAGGGCTGAGGCTTCAAGCCAGAAGCACTAACAATGTGACCCAGATAATCTACTTGCTCTTTGAAAAGGAACACTTATCTAGTCTTAAGGACAGGTGAGCCTTCTGCAGTCTGTCCAAGACGGCATGGAGGTTCTTTAGGTGATGGTCCATGTCTTTCCCTTGTACTATCAAATCATCAAGGTATACATGTACAATTCTTCCTGTCAGACCTATGAGAACTTGATTCATGATCCGTTGATAGGCTGCAGGTGCTGTTTTTAATCCAAAGGGTACTGTAGTGAATTCATAGAGGCCATAAGGTGTCGTGAAGGCTGTCAAGTGTTTAGATTCCTCTGCCAATGGGACTTGGTGGTAGCCCTGGCGCAAATCAAGGGAGGTGAATACTTTACTTTCCCCTAACTGTTGCAAAATGAGGTTAATGTTAGGGAGTGGATGTTTGTCATCAATCAATTCATCGTTCAGAGCGCGGAAGTCGAGACAAAGTCTGACTCCACCATCCTTTTTAGCAACAGGGACTAGAGGTGCGCTGTAGGGTGACGCACTAGGGCGTATAATACCCTGGGCCTCAAGGTCCTTGAGCTGAATCTCTATTTCTTTATGATATTTTACTGGTATTGGGTATGGCTTTTTATATATAGGCTTGTCATTTTTAGCCTTAAAGTGTGAACATAATAGGGGTAATAGTGAGTGGCTCGTTTTTAGAGCAAACACATCAGGATACTTGCGGGTTAAGCCTTCAGACAGCAATTTTCCCGTTGTGAGGGTAAAATAGCTCGTCTATCAGCTTATCGAGTACCATCTGCTTACTTGACTGGGTGACAGGCGGCTTTGTAGCTGTTTTTGTGACAGCCGCTACACATTCATTAGTCGATGATTGATAGTATTCTGAGTGACAAGAATAAATGTGTCCCATCACTTCACCTGTTGGCATCTCAATAGTTTCTTCAGTTGGGTTAGCATAGGGAATGATGAATTTGCCTTTGGTTTGTTTGACGTTAGGAGTTAAGGTTACTAACCCGGGAAATAAAAATGAAGAAGGGATATCATTGGACCTTGGGAGAAATAAGGCTTGCTGGGCTCTGCCAATCTCTGCCTCCAGAGTGACATACCCTGCCGTGCCTGGTAGCAAGGACGCCACGTTAATAGCGTATGCTTTCACTGGTACTTCCTCCATCTCGTCTAAAGTAGGTTTAAGGTCGGTTAGTCAATCTTCTGGGTACGGGCTCATATCGTCCGCAGCCAGGACTGAACTTCCACTGGGTAGGCGCCCACCATTACACTAAACTGCCCAGGTGTGGCCAGCGGTGCAGCTACCACATTTTGTCTCCACATAAATTCTAGGCCCAACAAAACTGCTGTTGGTAACACTATACCTTGTGATATTACTACAAACTTTTCTATAATTTCTCCGTGCCCAAAGTCTACTACTACTTCGGCTATTCCTTTATTAGGGATTGAGTCCGATCTACCCTTGTATGGAGAGAGGTTCTGTAACTATCATCTTCCCGCCTACCTTCCTAAATAAATCTTCTTCTATTAGGGACGCTCCTGCTCCTGTGTCTAGCATTGCGTAAACCATCTCCTTTTGTGCATTAGCGCCTACGCACAATCTCAACGTGAGGGCGTTGGTAGGGCCGTGGACTGCCGCAGCTACTCTGGGGTCTTTTTTTTTTTTTTTTTTGTTCTTCTCGTGGTCAGGGTTGACCCAGGAGCTACGGGGTGAGGGACCGGCCGTGTACTCCGGGCGCCAGGCAGCGCAAGGCGAGACAGGCTGACGCCTGTTTCGAGTGGGCTGGTACTGAGGGTACCGAGAGCCCGTTGGTGGGTGGTAGGCACCCCTATACTGCCTTCCATATGTGCAATCGCGAGCCATGTGTCCTACATACCCACAAGCATAACATGTGGGTGGCGTGGGCGCGTTCCCATATGGGCGTGTAGGTGGCGCGGCGTGCCGTCCTCCTCTTTGGGGTATCGGGTAACGTGACTGGCCTGGAGGGCGTGGAGGACGGGCTTGTGAGACATGTTTGGGTCCGGATGCCTGGGTGGAACAGACGTTCAGCACTTTTATTTCTTTGGCGATATCGGCATCGGATAGCTTCGACTCTGGATAAGCTTTAATATACTCATACCCTTTCTTTAATACCTTCTGTGGGTCCCCCTTTTCTTCCTCCGTTAGGATGAGTAAGAGGGCCGGAGGGAAAGCCTCTCTGAGCCGTAAAGCGGTTATCTCAGTTAGCAAACTGGCATTGTCAGGCTTGAGAACGATCAACTCGTCTCTCAATGTCTCCAGGCGGATGAGGAAGGTGCGGATGTTTTCTCCTGTCCGCCGTTTTGCCTCTCCCAATTCTTTCTGGAGGACCGAAAAGGTCCTTACTGTGGGAAACACACGTAGGAAGTCTTCCTTTACTTTTTCCCAATCCTGTCCACATCTAGTGATACAACCGAGGAGATGATCGCGCGCTGCTCCCAGGGCATATTGTTTGGCTAACTCAATCTTTCCGGTAGTGTCCCAATTTGCCTGTGTCCGGCTTTCAATATCCTCTATCCATTTCTTTGCTAGCTTATGGCATGGGAGGTTTGGTGCTTTGCTACTTTTTTCTTCTCCACCACAAAAATATAAGAGTCCCTGCACTCTACTAAAATCATTCAAGGTATGACGGCTAAGTAGCGTGACAAGATCATCATGGGCAAGGGTGATCGATTTTCCAGCTCCTTTGGTGGGGGGAGGGTTCTTGCCTTCGTCTGGCATTTTTTAACTCTAAAGTCTTATTCCCGTAATTCCAAGAATAACTGTCTTCTCCCTCGCTTTCGGATGTGGACATACACCAGTACAATACCAATATAAACCAATATAAGTTGCAAGTTTCACCACAAGTTTCACCACAAGTTTCACCACAAGTTTCACCACAAGTTTCACCACCCCACACCTGACACCAATGTTGTAACCCGTAATCCGGGTCACACAGGGGAGACGACACACTGTTTGTACTAGTGACACTTGACTTAAAATTCTGGTACTTTAGGAGTATTTAAAGGAGTTCGTAAATGGGGTGATGAAACGGTGTCGCCTTTCTTATATGTATTTTATTCTACCTTAATACTACTTAATATTACAAAGGGTAAAAATATTGTTTAAACCAGCGACTGGCTTACTAGACTCAATGAGTCTTCAGGTTTTTCTTTCACTATTGGTTACTGACGTTAACACTGGTATAATATTGAGTAAAAACTCACACAATAAAGTATCATAGAAATATAATCCTAAGTAAAACTAAGATAATAGAACACAATAGATATGTTAGATACGCTTTCCTCTATGGTACCACATTACTCCATACTCACAGTAGCAACGATGAATGTTCTACCCATGTTGTCTAGGGAAGGACAACTGAGTGTCCAGCAACGAACAGAGTGCTGGTTGATCTGAGGTCAAGCCTGAATAAATGCTTCTTATATAGGCAGACATACATACAGACATCGCGAGGGTAATACGTCAGGCGTGTGAGTCATACATCAAACTCACACCGAGCTCATACAATAATCTACCTAACCGACATGCTTAATTCACGCGGTGACGCAGCTTTGTTTTCATAACATTTTGTTCCGCGGTTGATCGTGTTTTGGCTTAGAGAGATAAGCGGGTGCGTTAATGGGCAATTACAATTGTGTATAGGTTGGTAAATGAACAGTGCGTGTGGGGACAATCATGTCTTGGAGTCCGTGTTGTGTTTTAGCGGTCGATACCGCTGTTGTCATCGGAAAATATTGCCGGTGAAGATGATGACACTGGAGCGAGTGGTGTCGCAGCCCTCGGGGCACCACAGAAGGATGCTTTATCTTTCTTGTGTGTATTCTTGCTGGCAGATGACGACTGGGGAGACCTGGGATATGAGTGGCGCGCCGATGACCAGTCGTCGGCTAACTGTACGGCGGCCGCCAGCGGCCGCACTCCACGTCCCTTAATAAACGTCCGAAGATCAGGGAGAAGAGAGGAGATGAACTGATCTAGCAACATAAAGTCCTTTAAAGAAGCGTAGGTGAAGTCAATATTGGAAGCCTCTAACCACTGTTCAAACGAGCGGCCAAGTTGAATGCTGAACTGCTCGTAAGTTTCACCTGGCTGAATCTTGCCTGACCTGAAGTCCACTCTAAGGCCGTCGGGAGTCTTGCAAAAGCTCTTCAGCAGGGACTTCTTCAGAAGATGGTAGTCAGCAACAATCTCAGGAGAAAGCGAAGTGTAAATCCCAGCAGCTTTACCAGACAAACGGGCTCCCAATCTTACAGCATAAGCATCCTTGTCAACCTTCAAAAGCTCAGCTGTCCTTTCGAATCTGGTAAGGTAAGAAGCAAAGTCATCTCCATCCTTGTAAACAAGGACGGTCAGCACACTCACCGTCAAAACGAGGAGCAGACTTACTCGAAGCGGCGATCCGAGCCAGCTCCAGTTCCTTCTCGGCCTCAAGCTTCGCTAACTCGAACTTTCGCTCTTCTTCCTTCTGCATTTCTTCAGTTTCTTCTTTCCTCTTCCGTTCTTCAATTTCTTCTTGCCTCTTCCGTTCTTCAATTTCTTCTTTCCTCTTCCGTTCTTCAATTTCTTCTTTCCTTCCGTTCCTCAATTTCTTCTTTCCTCTTCCGTTCTTCAATTTCTTCTTGCCTCTTTCGTTCTTCAATTTCTTCTTTCCTCTTCCGTTCTTCAATTTCTTCTTTCCTCTTCCGTTCTTCAATTTCTTCTTGCCTCTTTCGTTCTTCAATTTCTTCTTTCCTCTTCCGTTCTTCAATTTCTTCTTGCCTCTTTCGTTCTTCAATTTCTTCTTTCCTCTTCCGTTCTTCAATTTCTTCTTTCCTCTTCCGTTCTTCAATTTCTTCTTTCCTCTTCCGTTCTTCAATTTCTTCTTGCCTCTTTCGTTCTTCAATTTCTTCTTTCCTCTTCCGTTCTTCCTTTTCTTCTTTCCTCTTCCGTTCTTCCTTTTCTTCTTTCCTCTTCCGTTCTTCAATTTCTTCTTTCCTCTTCCGTTCTTCCTTTTCTTCTTTCCTCTTTCGTTCTTCAATTTCTTCTTTCCTCTTCCGTTCTTCCTTTTCTTCTTTCCTCTTTCGTTCTTCAATTTCTTCTTTCCTCTTCCGTTCTTCCATTTCATCTTGCCTCTTTCTTTCCTTAATTTCTTCTTTCCTCTTCCATTCTTCAATTTCTTCTTTCCTCTTCCGTTCTTCCATTTCTCCTTGCCTCTTTCGTTCTTCAATTTCTTCTTTCCTCTTCCGTTCTTCCATTTCTTCTTGCCTCTTTCGTTCTTCAATTTCTTCTTTCCTCTTCCGTTCTTCCATTTCTTCTTGCCTCTTTCGTTCTTCAATTTCTTCTTTCCTCTTTCGTTCTTCAATTTCTTCTTTCCTCTTTCGTTCTTCAATTTCTTCTTTCCTCTTCCGTTCTTCCATTTCTTCTTTCCTCTTTCGTTCCTTAATTTCTTCTTTCCTCCTCCGTTCTTCCATTTCTCCTTGCCTCTTTCGTTCTTCAATTTCTTCTTTCCTCTTCCGTTCTTCCATTTCTTCTTGCCTTTTTCGTTCTTCAATTTCTTCTTTCCTCTTCCGTTCTTCCATTTCCTCTTGCCTCTTTCGTTCCTTAATTTATTCTTTCCTCTTCCGTTCTTCCCTTTCTAAGGCGCGTTTTTCCCTTTGTACGGCCTGTTGTTCCAACACATAGCGGCCGACTTCAGCTCCCGAGAGGCCCAGTACCAGCGTACGCCCGTACCGAAGGTAAACGAGGATCAAGCCTCTACCTGTAGCCCCTGAAACTACACCTCACCAATCGTGAGTAGTGGGGGGGATTCTGGAGCTGCCCTGTGTAGGAAACTCGGCCTCTTGCAGTCTCCCTGTGTTCTTATGCTTTTATGTTACAATAGAGTATACGAGGCAGCTGACAATATTGAGAGTTACGATGTAGTTTATCTTGATTTTAGTAAGGCCTTCGATAAATTATCGCACCAGAGACTGTTAAATAAAGTCAGGGCTCATGGAATAGAAAAGAAGGTTTATGATTGGATTAGGGCGTGGATTTACGACAGAAAACACAGGGTTACCATTAACTGTAAAAAAAAATCCGAATGGGGTAATATCACCAGTGGGGTTCCGTTTTAGGCCCACTTTTATTCATTATCTACATCAATGACACAGACAATGGGATAACTAGTGACATAGGTAAATTTGCGGATAACACCAAAATAGGACGCACTATTAGGACAGGGGAGGATGTTAGAGCACTGCAGGAGGATCTCAACAAACTGTCAGCTTGGTCAGAGAAATGGCAGATGAATTTTAACGTCACCAAGTGTAGCGTACTTAGTGTAGGAACACGCAACCCATTACACGGGTATAGTTTAGACTCCACAGCGATAGGCAGATCAGAGTGTGAAAGGGATTTGGGAGTGTTAGTGAACTCTGACCTAAAACTAAGGAAGCAATGTTTTAATGCGAGGAATTGGGCTAATAGGGTATTAGGCTTCATTAACAGGACGGTAACCAACAAAAGTGCAGAGGTCATCCTCAGACTCTATTTAGCTTTAGTTAGGCCACACTTAGACTATGCTGTCCAATTTTGGTGCCCACACTACAGAATGAACATCAACTTGCTAGAATCAGTTCATAGGAGAATGACCAAGATGATTCAGGAGCTGAGGAACCTTCCATATCAAGATAGGCTGAAACATTTAAACTTACATTTACTAGAAAGACGAAGAGTGCGGGGAGATCTGATAGAAGTATTCAAATGGGTCAAGGGTTACAACAAAGGCGATATAAGTAAATTACTGAGAATTAGCCAGCAGGATAGAACACACAGTAATGGATTTAAATTAGAAAAGTATAGATTTAGGAGAGATATAGGCAAGCATTGGTTTAGTAATAGGGTGGTGGGGGAATGGAATAGACTCAGCAATCACATAGTGCAGGGACGATAGCTTGCTTTAAGATTAGACTGGACAGCTACATGGACGAGGATGACAGGTGGCAGTGAGGTGTGGGTGCAGTAAGGAGACAGGGTACTGGAGCGTACGCCCGTACCGAAGGTAAACAAGGATCAAGCCTCTACCTGTAACCCCTGAAACTACACCTCACCCATCGTGAGTAGCGGGGGGGATTCTGGAGCTGCCCTGTATTGGCCACTCGGCTCTTGCAGTCTCCCAGTGTTCTTATGTTCTTATGTTCTTTCGGAACGTTCTCTCCTTCCTCCCATTTGTATAACATGATAATATTTTGACGTAGGGAGGGGATTTTTTTCTTGTTTTTATTTTCTTGATTTTTTTCTCTTATTGTTCTTGGTCTTCCTTGTGTTCTTCTTCTTCTTCTTCTTCTTCTTTTTCTTCTTTTGTTTCTTCACTTTTTCTCTTCATATTTTTATTTCATCTATTCATTCAGTATTATAATTGTTACTTTTTATTTTTCTTATTATTCTTATTACTTGTTATTTTCTGCTTATAAGCATTCAATTTTTTTTTTGTCTTGAAGCGAAAAACAACGAATAAATAACAAAGAGTGGTGATTGACGGAGTTCACTCGGAGTGGGCACCGGTCACTAGTGGTGTCCCTCAGGGCTCGGTTCTTGGCCCAGTGCTCTTCGTTATTTACATCCATCAACGATGTGGATGTTGGACTCAATAATCGCTTTAGTAAATTTGCAGACGACACAAAGATTGGTAGCTTGGTTCTCACTGACGAAGACAGGCAAAGCCTCCAAGAGGATTTGCACAAAATTTCAGCTTGGTCGGATAGATGGGAGATGCTCTTTAACGTAGACAAGTGCCAGGTCCTTCAACTTGGAACAAGAAATAAGAAGCTCGATTACGAAATGCGCGGCGTTAAACTCACAAGCGTTCAATGCGTTAAGGACCTGGGGGTCAAAATTGCGTCAACCCTCAAATTCTCACATCAATGCATCGATGCAGCAAATAAAGCGAACAGAATGTGGGGTTTCATTAAAAGAAACTTTTTATTCAAGAATAAAGATGTCATACTTCCGCTCTACAATTGTTTAGTCAGACCCCACTTAGAATATGCGGTACAGTTTTGGTCTCCCCACCATGCAAAGGACATTGCTAAATTAGAAGGTGTTCAGCGTCGGGCTACAAAAATGATCCCTTCTTTGCGCAACAAATCCTACGAAGAAAGGCTTTCTACCCTTAATATGATCTCTCTTGAGAAACGTCGCCTCCGAGGAAAACTGATCAAATGTTTTAAAACATTTAATGGTTTCACGAATGTAAACATAACAAAATTGTTTATGATCGACGACACTTTGCGAACGAGGAACAATGGCATAAAACTCAAATGTAGACAAGTAAATTCAGATTGCACCAATTTTTTCTTCAGCAACGTTGTAGTGCGATAATGGAATAAGCTCCCACCATCAGTGGTCCAGTGTAACACGATTGACTCCTTTAAAAACAAGCTAGACCGTCACTTCCTTGAACTTAATATTAACTAGAGTAGAAAAGCAACGTTTTGAAGCCATCTGAATAATGTAGAATCACTTAGGTTTAAGTTCAGACCACCTAGTCTGGACCATGGGGTCTGTGTGGCCTGATTTTCTGTCTCTCTCTCTCTCTCTCTCTCTCTCTCTCTCTCTCTCTCTTTACATCTAAGTATACGGCTCAAGGGTAACAAAAAGATTAAAAAAGCCCGCTACTCGCCGCTCCCACAAAAGTAAAAGGTAAAGAGTAGCCAAAAGCGAGGTCAATTTCGAGTGGAGAGGTGTCTTGATACACTCTTCTTAAAAGAGGTCAAGTCATAGGCAGGAGTAAATACACACGAAGGAAGACTGTTCCACAGTTTACCAGTGAAGGGGGATGAAAGAATGGAGATGCTGGTTAACTCTTGCATAAGGGGTTTGGACAGTATAGGGATGAACATGAGTAGAAAGTCGTGCAGCGGGCCGCAGGAGGGGGGGAGGCATGCAGTCAGCAAGTTCAGAAGAGCAGTCAGCATGAAAATATCGATAGAAGATAGAAAGAAAAGCAAAATGGCCGCGGAATTTAAGAGGTAGAAGGCTGTCAGTAAGAGGAGGAGAGCTGATGAGACGAGGAGCCTAACACTCCACTCTGTCCAGAAGAGCTGTGTGAGTGAATCCCCCCACACGTGAGATGCATACTCCATACGAGGGTGGACAAGGCCCTGTACGTATATGGAAAGCAACTCGTTATCTCCTTCTTCCGTTTTATTCCGCAATTTGTAAATTAGTATTAGTATTAGGTATTTACCTAGTTTACCTAGTTGTGAATACAGGAAAAGAGCCGTACTAGGCTCGTGCTGTCCCGTCTCCATAGCGCTTATTATCCAGTTTGGCTTTAAATTTATGAATAATTTTTGCACACACGGTCTCCTCGTCAAGTCCGTTCCATGTTGTTATGCTTATGTATGGAAAACTGTATTTCTTGACGTCTTTCCTACAGTTGCTCTTCTTCAATTTCTTACCCTCTTTTCACACTCCTATCACGTACCACTAGGTCTTCCGTCAAATTTCTCCAATCCTCTTGTATCCTATATTAGGTCCCTTCTCTCCTTCTCTCCAGTGTTGTTAGTCCCAATTTCTCCAGTCTTTCTTCATAAGTATGTTCTCTCAGAGTTTCCGGTAGTTTGGTCGCTGCTCTCTGTATTCTTTCCAACTTTCTAATGTATTTCTTCAATCTAGGTGACCACACTAACGCTGCATATTCCAGTCTTGGACGTATCATCGATGCTATTAGTTTCCTCACCATTTCTTCGTCTAGATGTGTAAATGCTGCTTTCATGTTTCTAAGAAGATTGTATGTTTCCCCAGTTATCCGATTTATATTCTCTCCAATGGATAACTTTTCTGTTATTGTCACTCCTAGATCTTTTTCCTGTTTTTTTCATGATTCTTTCATTACTCAGAGAGTAGTTCCCCGATATCCGTCTACTGCTCTTACCAAACTCCATCACGCTACACTTCTCTCTGTATTGAATGTCATTTCCCATTTGCGTAACCATTCGCTTATTCTATCGAGATCTTGGCTCAGGGCTACACAGTCTTCTTCATTAGCCACCCTCCTCATTATTTTAGCATCATCAGCAAACATATTCATATAGCTTGCCACCCCTTCTGTTATGTCAATTATATATATTGCAAAACTAATCGGAGCCAACACCGATCCTTGGGGGACTCCACTAGTCACTTCCGTCCAGCTTGATTTATTGTTCCTGATAACTGTTCTCATTTATCTCTTCGCTAAAAAGTCTATAATCCAACCCTTATATTATATTGCATCATCCTGTAGGTTTCTCCAAATAACTTGTTTATGTGCTTTTCTAGGGAGTAGGTCTTGCATCGTTACTCCCAAATCTTTTTTCTTCATGTACTAACCTTAAGTTTTCTTCTCCCATCCTGTATGTTTTCCTTGATCTTTTTTATACTTTTCCCCATATCCATAACATGGCATTTGTTTCCATTAAATTCCATCTCCTATAACTGGCTCCATCTATACACTCTGTCCAGGTCTTTTTGCAGTTCTTCACAGTCTTCCTCCATCTTCACTTTCCTTATTAATTTTGCATCATCTGCAAAATATATATATATATATATATATATATATATATATATATATATATATATATATATATATATATATATATATATATATATATATATATATATATATATATATATATATATATATATATATATATATATATATATATATATATATATATATATATATATATATATATATATATATATATATATATATATATATATATATATATATATATATATATATATATATATATATATATATATATATATATATATATATATATATATATATATATATATATATATATATATATATATATATATATATATATATTATTAAGAACATTATTGGTGTTTGTGTCATTTCAGGTAAAATATATGTATCAAGTATATAACAAAAAATAGTCCTGTTAGGTTTGTGTGGGTCATGTCACGTGTTTGTGGAGGTCATCTTAGGTCCCAAGGGTGAGGTGATTTTTTTTTTTTTTTTTTTTTTTTTTTTTTTTTTTTTAAATCTTGGCCTATTGCGCCGGAAGGCTTCCTCCCGGTGAATCCTGATGGTCGGTCCAAGGCTTCTTCCAGGTGGGTCCTGATCATGGAGGTATTAAGGTCCTGACCTGATGGTCGGCCCAGCCTGTTCTGGCGCAGACGAGTGTTTATAGTGGCGCCATCTTGCATTGGCTCATGCTGCCCTCCCGAAGCTCATATTTAATCCTAGAATCTAGAGTCCGGGATGATAGGTGGTCTTCTGGACAGCATAATATGGATAGTTTTAAGCCACTCAGCGGCGGCTGAAAAATCCCAGCCTGGTGGCACCGGTCGGGGATTGAACTCGCGTCCTCCTGAACGCGGGGCCGTCTTGCTATCTGTTCAGCCACCGCCTAAAGTGCCTGTTCCAGAGCCTCAAGGGAAGTGTCGGTAGCCTGGAAGGGGTTTGGGGGCCCCTTATTCAGAGTGCCTTAAAATGTGTGTGTGTGTGTGTGTGTGTGTGTGTGTGTGTGTGTGTGTGTGTGTGTGTGTGTGTGTGTAATTCACCACGGCCTGATCACAAGTTACATAAGAACATAAGCACGTTGGAATCTGCAAGAGGCCGGTAGGCCAATACAAGGCAGCTCCTTTGACCCTAAGCTCCCGTGTATCTAACCCCACCTAGTATCGCTGTCCATGAATTTATCTAATCTATTTTTGAATGTGACAATTGTATGGGCACTCACCACATGACTGCTAAGCCTATTCCACTCATTCACAACCCTGTTGGTAAACCAATTTTTGCCTATGTCCCTGTTGAATCTGAATTTTATCCGGTTTAAACCCATTACTTCTTGTCCTACCCGATTCTCTTACCAACAGAACCTTATGAATATCTCCCTTATTAATGCCCTTCATCCATTTATAAACCTCGATCATGTCTCCACGCACCCTTCGCCTTTCTAGAGAATGCAAGTTTAACTGTTGGAGTCTTTCCTCGTATGGCAAGTTTCTCAACCCCTGAATCATCTTAGTAATCCTCCTCAGCACCGATTCTAACATTTTGATAACCATTCTATAGTAAGGTGACCAAAACTGAACCGCATAGTCAAGATGAGGTCTAAATAGTGTTAAATATAGTTTGAGGAAGACTTCGGCGCTTCTGTTGCTTACGCTCCTTGACATAAATCCCAGTACCCTATTTGCTCGATTTCTAGCTTGAATGCATTTTGCCCTTGGACGGAGATCAGAGCTCACTAAGACCCCTACATCTCTCTCGCACCCATACCTGCTTATGAGAGCGTCATTTAAGCAATAGTTGTGAGAGGGGTTGTTCCTACCTACACTCAGAATACTGCACTTCCCTAATTTGAACTCCATCTGCCATTTATCCGCCCAGTCATACAATCTGTTTGGTTCATCCTGGAGAATACTAGCGTCCTGATCCGACTCAATTACTCTACCGATCTTGGTATCATCTGCAAACTTACTGACATCACTACTAATTCCTGTATCTAAATCATTAATATAAATAATAAACAAGAGGACCTAATACCGAACCTTGTGGGACCCCACTCGTAACACATCCCCAGTCAGATCTTTTACCATTGCTTTGCACTCTTTGCTTCCTATTGCTAAGCCACGCCTTGACCCAGTTCAAAACCTTACCCTCTACACCGTGAGCCTGTAGTTTAAGCAACAGCCGTTGGTGAGGAACTTTGTCAAACGCTTTACTAAAATCAAGATAGATTACATCATAATTTTCATCTCTGTCTACCGCCTCAAATACTTTACTGTAGAAGGACAAGAGATTGGTGAGGCATGACCTACCTTTCGTGAACCCATGCTTCGAGTCATGAATTAAGCTGTGTTTCTCTAGATGCTCCCGAATGCTCCTGGCTATTATGGACTCCAGCATCTTGCCTATAACCGATGTTGGTCTCGCTTTCGCCAGCAGGTACCCTCACGACGTGAGCAAGTGCTCACTATTGTCGATCTCTGGGTACTGCCAGGACTTCACACACCACACCCCATCCCCTTGCTCAAGGGGGACAGTAACCACTCCTAGTCAACGGAAAGAATCCGGCCTGAGCAGGGCTCGAACCGCCGCCTGTTTGACCGTGAAGATCTGGAGCGCAACGCACTACCGATTAAGCTACCGGAGCGGTATATATATATGTGTGTGTGTGTGTGTGTGTGTGTGTGTGTGTGTGTGTGTGTGTGTGTGTGTGTGTGTGTGTGTGTTAAACCATTCAAACTATAGCCTTTCATCTCTGTAATAATATTTATCTATGTTTATCTGTATATATATATATATATATATATATATATATATATATGTATATATATATATATATATATATATATATATATATATATATATATATATATATATATATATATATATATTTTTATCTCTATATATATATATATATATATATATATATATATATATATATATATATATATATATATATTATTATTATCATTAATATTAAGGGAGTCTAGTGGGTCATTATTATCATTTCCTTATATTGATAAAATTTGTATTTGTTTTGCAGATTTGAGTCAACAGGAATAATAAGAAGAAGAAGAAGAAGAATAAGAATATTATTTGCTACTACACATTCTCTCTCTCTCTCTCTCTCTCTCTCTCTCTCTCACAGGTCACACAGGATGTCACCCACAGGTAGTTGATAACATCCCACAGACACATGCCCTCCCCCAGACACATAATGGACCCTGCCCTGACCCCCCACCCACCCCTCATAACCAACATAGCCCCCTACATAGCCACATGACCTTCCTTATGTTACTATGTGTATGGTGGTGTGTTTGTTCTTGCAATAAAACTATCCATTTGCAAAGTGTGTTCTGTATTACATTAAAATGTCTTTTGAGAGAGAGTGATGAGAGGGGACGGAGGTAAAAGATGACAAGAGAGAGGAAGAAAACACCGCGAACAACAACAGTTTCCTTGCGCTGCTTCACTAAATAACAATAAAAAGATACACCTAAGAAAGGAATATGTAACAGAAAACCCATTTAACTAATACAGGAAATCTCTCTGGTGTCCAACTAGCCAGGAATAAATAGCATAAGATACCAGTGCCAAGTCCTAGTATAATACATGGCTCCATGGTGCTGTGGCTGGCATGCCTACTCACCAATCCGCTGGCCAGGGTTTGAATCCCGGCCTGGGCAGTCAGTATGCAGGTCATCCTAAATAATATATAGTAGTGGTGGTGGTAGTAGTGACAGTAGTTGTAGTAGTAGTAGTAGTAGTAGTAGTAGTAGTAGTAGTAGTAGTAGTAGTAGTAGTAGTAGTAGTAGTAGTAGTAGTAGTAGTAGTAGTAGTAGTAGTAGTAGTAGTAGTAGTAGTAGTAGTAGTAGTAGTAGTAGTAGTAGTAGTAGTAGTAGTAGTAGTAGTAGTAGTAGTAATAGTAATAGTAATAGTAGTAGTAGTAGTAGCAGCAGGAGCAGTGTTAGTAGTTTTAATAGTGGCAGCAGCACAGAAATGACGCACTCCCAATGTATATAACTGTGTTACTACCACACAATTGTGGAGTACCTTACGGGTCAATGTTGTGACTCATCTTTTTGCCATATACATCAACGGTTTAGACGCAGGACTGAAATCCTCCTCATCAAACTTTGCTGATGGTACCAAATTGAGTGGAAGGGTCCTCACCACGGCCGATTGCGAAATTATCGAAAAGGACCTTAATCATATTTAGCCAGTGATTTGAAAAGTATCAGATGTCCTCCAGTTTTGGCGAATGCAAAATCATGCACTTAAGGACGTTGAAGGTATGGCAGGGGAACCGTAGAAGAATGGTTGCCCAAGACGGGGCGCGGACGAAATCAATGTTAACTATTCGGGAAACCATTAAATTAAAATGAACTTGACTAATACAAGGAAAACTGAGCGACGGTAAGTAACATGAAGCTTGCAGGATATTAAACCTGGTTTGCACAGTGTCCACAGCAAAATTTATACCCTTTACGAGGCTGTGTTGCCCATCTTCCCCAAATGTTTCAAGAAAAAGTGACCGAAACGCATCATAATCCTTCCGTCCAGTGAACGCGCTCCTGTTTATGAGGGCCCTGCGCCCGTTCCCGGGATTGACCTTCGAGCGGCTGAGAGATATTTAATCTCCCGGATTTGACATGAATGAAATGTCCATGACAATCTCACTTTGAAACAAGAAGTCCCTGGCCGAATAATCTGCCTCCCTTGCTACCCTGCGAAAGGCCTAACTGCTGTTGCTGTTAGTGGGTGATTAGAGGCAGAAGCCATTGTGGGATTAGTAAGGTAAGTATTTGATGTAATGTGTATATTATAATGTACATTTGTATGTATGACTGTACGTGTGGCGACACCCGGTCGGTGTCGCACAACAGGATGTCTAACAACACGTCGTGCTTTTGGCCGTGGGAAGCTGTGATGAACTGACACTAGGATCAGCAAATGATGACTTTCATCAACAGTCATCAACCGGAAGCCCCACCCTTCCGGACGAACTACAAGCAAATAAAACAGGCGAACAACGCAGAGAAGAGGAGAGAAGACGGGTGACGGGCAGGCGAGCGGTGCTCCGCCGCTCCGCGCCCTGCAGCGGTGTGGCTGTCTCTGATTTCGTGCGTCTCGCTCACGTAAACTGTAAACCTTATGTAGTACAACTGTTAATATAGTTAAAATACATTTCGTATTTGTATCAACCTGAGAGAGAGAACTAAAGTGAACTAAAGTGAACTTGTAACGGCTACCGCTCGGCCACACATCACTTAACTAAAAAGGCTATTGTGTTATCTCACCTTACTACAATCAACTTGTGAAAGCAGGCAACGGTATACCGGACCTCACGTGAGATAACAGTTCGCGCCTTAAAATTATTAAATATTAACACAACACAAACCACTTAAAGTTGGTAACAAGAAAGGCTAACAAGGTTCATAAGCCTTTTGAGGACTGAGGCCCGAGAGGGCATAGAAAATATCATTCTTAAGAAGCTTAATAACAGGCATAAAGGAGTCA
>NW_026110950.1:457007-471380 GCF_024679095.1 Eriocheir sinensis | reverse complement strand
GAAGGGTGGGTAAAGAAGGGCAAGATAGCTAAAGGTGGGGTAAAGTAGCGCAAGGGAGGTCAAGGGAGGGTAAAGGAGGTCAAGGGAGGGTAAAGGAGTGTAAACAGAGAGGTCAAGGGGGTAAAGGAGGGCAAGGGAGGTCAAGGTGGGTAAAGGAGGGCAAGGGAGGTCAAGGTGGGTAAAGGTGGTGAAAGGCGGGCAAGGTAGGGTAAACACGGGCTAGCTTGGGTAGTGGAGTGTAAACAGGGAGGTCAAGGGTGGGTAAAGGAGGGCAAGGGAGGTCAAGGGTGGGTAAAGGAGAGCAAGGGAGGGCAAGGGTGGGTAAAGGAGGTCAAGCGAGGGCAAGGGTGGGTACAGGAGGGCAAGGGAAAGCAAGGGAGGGTAAAGGAGTGTACACATGGCGGGCCTGGGTGGTTACAGGAGGTTAAGGGAGGGCAAGGGTGGGTAAAAGGAGTGTAAACGTGGAGGGCAATGGAGGGCAAGGGTGGGTAGAGGAGAGTAAACATGGAGGGCAAGGGAGGGCAAGGGTGAGTAAAGGAGTGTAAACATGGAGGGCAAGGGAGGGCAAGGGTGGGTAAAGGAGTGTAAACAGGGAGGGCAAGGGAGGGCATGGGTGGGTAAAGGAGTGTAAACAGGGAGGGCAAGGGAGGGCATGGGTGGGTAAAGGAGTGTAAACAGGGAGGGCAAGGGAGGGCAAGGGTGGGTAAAGGAGTGTAAACAGGGAGGGCAAGGGTGGGTAAAGGAGTGTAAACAGGGAGGGCAAGGGTGGGTAAAGGAGTGTAAACAGGGAGGGCAAGGGAGGGCAAGGGTGGGTAAAGGAGTGTAAACAGGGAGGGCAAGGGAGGGCAAGGGTGGGTAAAGGAGTGTAAACATGGAGGGCAAGGGAGGGCAAGGGTGGGTAAAGGAGTGTAAACATGGAGGGCAAGGAAGGGTAAGGGTGGGTAATGGAGTGTAAACATGGTGGTCAAGGAGGGGTAAAGGAGTGTAAACATGGAGGGCAAGGGAGGGCAAGGGTGGGTAAAGGAGGGCAAGGGAGGGCAAGGGTGGGTAAAGGAGTGTAAACATGGAGAGCAAGAGAGGGCAAGGGTGGGTAAAGGAGGGCAAGGGAGGGCAAGGGTGGGTAAAGGATTGTAAACATGGAGGGCAAGGGAGGGCAAGGGTGGGTAAAGGAGTGTAAACATGGAGGGCAAGGGAGGGCAAGGGTGGGTAAAGGAGGGCAAGGGAGGGCAAGGGTGGGTAAAGGAGTGTAAACATGGAGGGCAAGGGAGGGCAAGGGTGGGTAAAGGAGGGCAAGGGAGGTCAAGGGTGGGTAAAGTAACATGGAGGGCAAGGGAGGGCAAGGGTGGGTAAAGGAGGTCAAGGGTGAGTAAAGGAGTGTAAAAAGAAAGGGCAATGGAGGGCAAGGGTGGGTAAAGGAGTGTAAACATGGAGGGCAAGGGAGGGCAAGGGTGGGTAAAGGAGTGTAAACATGGAGGGCAAGAGAGGTCAAGGGTGGGTAAAGGAGTGTAAACATGGAGGGCAAGGGAGGTCAAGGGTGGGTAAAGGAGGGCAAAGGAGGGCAAGGGTGGGTAAATGAGTGTAAACATGGAGGGCAATGGAGGGCAAGGGTGGGTAAAGGAGGGCAAAGGAGGTCAAGGGTGGGTAAATGGGTGTAAACATGGAGGGCAAGGGAGGGCAAGGGTGGGTAAAGGAGTGTAAACAGGGAGGGCAAGGGAGGTCAAGGGTGGGTAAAGGAGTGTAAACAGGGAGGCTAAAGGAGGGCAAGGGTGGGTAAAGGAGTGTAAACAGGGAGGGCAAGGGAGGGCAAGGGTGGGTAAAGGAGTGTAAACAAGGAGGGCAAGGGAGGGCATGGGTGGGTAAAGGAGTGTAAACAGGGAGGGCAAGGGAGGGCAAGGGTGGGTAAAGGAGTGTAAACAGGGAGGGCAAGGGTGGGTAAAGGAGTGTAAACAGGGAGGGCAAGGGTGGGTAAAGGAGTGTAAACAGGGAGGGTAAGGGAGGCCAAGGGTGGGTAAAGAAGTGTAAACAGGGAGGGCAAGGGAGGGCAAGGGTGGGTAAAGGAGTGTAAACATGGAGGGCAAGGGAGGGCAAGGGTGGGTAAAGGAGTGTAAACATGGAGGGCAAGGAAGGGTAAGGGTGGGTAATGGAGTGTAAACATGGTGGTCAAGGAGGGGTAAAGGAGTGTAAACATGGAGGGCAAGGGAGGGCAAGGGTGGGTAAAGGAGGGCAAGGGAGGTCAAGGGTGGGTAAAGGAGTGTAAACATGGAGGGCAAGGGAGGGCAAGGGTGGGTAAAGGAGTGTAAACATGGAGGGCAAGGGAGGGCAAGGGTGGGTAAAGGAGGGGAAGGGAGGGCAAGGGTGGGTAAAGGAGTGTAAACATGGAGGGCAAGGGAGGGCAAGGGTGGGTAAAGGAGGTCAAGGGAGGTCAAGGGTGGGTAAAGGAGTGTAAACAGGGAGGGCAATGGAGGGCAAGGGTGGGTAAAGGAGGTCAAGGGTGAGTAAAGGAGTGTAAAAAGAAAGGGCAATGGAGGGCAAGGGTGGGTAAAGGAGTGTAAACATGGAGGGCAAGGGAGGGCAAGGGTGGGTAAAGGAGTGTAAACATGGAGGGCAAGAGAGGTCAAGGGTGGGTAAAGGAGTGTAAACATGGAGGGCAAGGGAGGTCAAGGGTGGGTAAAGGAGGGCAAAGGAGGGCAAGGGTGGGTAAATGAGTGTAAACATGGAGGGCAATGGAGGGCAAGGGTGGGTAAAGGAGGTCAAGGGAGGTCAAGGGTGGGTAAAGGAGTGTAAACATGGAGGGCAAGGGAGGGCAAGGGTGGGTAAAGGAGTGTAAACAGGGAGGGCAAGGGAGGTTAAGGGTGGGTAAAGGAGTGTAAACAGGGAGGCTAAAGGAGGGCAAGGGTGGGTAAAGGAGTGTAAACATGGAGGGCAAGGGTGGGTAAAGGAGTGTAAACAGGGAGGGCAAGGGAGGGCAAGGGTGGGTAAAGGAATGTAAACAGGGAGGGCAAGGGAGGGCAAGGGTGGGTAAAGGAGTGTAAACAGGATGGGCAAGGGAGGTCAAGGGTGGGTAAAGGAGTGTAAACAGGGAGGGCAAGGGAGGGCAAGGGTGGGTAAAGGAGTGTAAACAGGGAGGGCAAGGGAGGGCAAGGGTGGGTAAAGGAGTGTAAACAGGAAAGGCAAGGGAGGTCAAGGGTGGGTAAAGGAGTGTAGACTTGGAGGGCAAGGGAGGGCAAGGGTGGGTAAAGGAGTGTAAACAGGGAGGGCAAGGGAGGGCAAGGGTGGGTAAAGGAGTGTAAACAGGAAGGGCAAGGGAGGTCAAGGGTGGGTAAAGGAGTGTAAACAGGGAGGGCAAGGGAGGTCAAGGGTGGGTAAAGGAGTGTAAAGAGGGCAAGGGAGGGCAAGGGTGGGTAAAGGAGTGTAAACAGGAAGGGGAAGGGAGGTCAAGTGGGTAAAGGAGTGTAAACATGGAGGGCAAGGAGATCAAGGGCAGGTAAAGGAGTGTAAACAGGAAGGGCAAGGGATGTCAAGGTTGGGTAAAGGAGTGTAAACATGGAGGGCAAGGGAGGACAAGGGTGGGTAAAGGAGGGCAAGGGAGGGCAAGGGTGGGTAAAGGAGGACAGGGGAGGGCAAGGGTAGGTAAAGGAGAGCAAGGGTGGGTAAAGGAGGGCAAGGGAGGTCAAGGGTGGGTAAAGAAGGGCAAGGGAGGGCAAGGGTGGGTAAAGGAGTGTAAACAGGGAGGGCAAGGTTGGGTAAAGGAGGGCAAGGGAGGGCAAGGGTGGGTAAAGGAGGGCAAGGGAGGTCAAGGGTGGGTAAAGGAGGGCAAGGGTGGGTAAGAAGGGATGGTACCTCTGTCCGGCATCAAGTCGTAAATTTGGGAACTTTAAGAACCGCGAAAGCACGTGTTTCAGAACTCCGGAAGAGGAAGACGTAAGAGATTCCTTCAGCTTTGGCTCAAGAAGAGTGAGGAGGAGGAAGAGAAGGAGGAGGAGGAGGAGGAGGAGGAGGAAGGACACAAAAGAAGGAAGAACAAACAACAGCAGACCTGCTGGTCCTGACGAGGCTGTTTGTGACAAGCTACACTAACTATCTAATCAAAGGTGGAAGAAGAAGGACAACAAAGGCGAAAGCTCCTCCCCAACCCCCCATCCCTCTAGCCAAAGCTGGCAGGAAAGGAAAAAGAACCATGCAGCATGGAAAAACTGCATGGAAATTATGTAGGAAAGAGGAAAGAACTACCATTACTGCTACCACTAACCGGGCGATAAAAGCGGACAAGGACACCAGTATTCGAAAGAACTTAACGTTATTATGACAATGAGTAATATCTTAGTTGCTGGTTGGATTCAAAATACTTGTTTAATCTATTCTTGAAGGCCGTAACTGTTGTACCATCAACGACATCACAGGGGAGAGCGTTCCAAGCATTACCAACTCGATTGAAGAAGAAGTGTTTAGCTTCGTTCGACGAGAATCTTTTACCACTTATCTTTAAATTGTGATTTCCTCTTGTTCTATTCCATCGATCAATTGTAAAGTAATCATCCGCATTAATATCACTGAATCCTTTAAACATTTTAAACACTTCTATTAGATCGCCTCGCATTCTTCGTTTTGACAGGCTGAATAAATCTAATTCTTTAAGCCTTTGTTCATATGATAAATTTATCAACCTAGGAATCATCTTTGTTACTCTTAGTTGAACCCTTTCCAACTTTTCTATGTCTTTTCTGTAGTAGGGAGACCAAAACTGTACACAGTACTCTAGACGGGGTCGAACCAATGAATTATACAGTTTTAATGTTACTTTTTTTCCGATTTATTATTAAAGACTCGTCCGATGAGGCCAACCAATTTGTTTGCAGTTTTAACTACCTCTGAACAATGTTGACTGGGCTTTAAATCGCTTGATATAGTGATTCCAAGATCCTTTTTTTTTACTTACTGCAGAAAGTTTTTGGCCATTCATTACGTACCGAACGCGATTGTTATTTTTTCCGATGTGCAACACTTTACATTTGTCAACGGTAAATTTCATTTGCCATTGATTGGCCCAACGTGCAAGTCGATCTAGATCTGATTGTAAAGCTTCTTCGTCGAATGTCGCAGCTACTTTACTAGCAATTTTTGTGTCATCAGCAAATTTTGATACTTTGCAAGTGAGCCCATCATCGATATCATGAACATAAATTAAGAAGAGCATGGGGCCAAGCACTGATCCTTGAGGTACGCCGCTTCTGACATCGAGCCAGTTAGATGTAACACCGTTTAGAACTACTCTCTGTTTCCGCTCAGAGAGCCAGTCCACAAGGCAATTGTAAATGTTACTGAAGATACCGTGCGCCAATAGTTTGTTGAGCAATCGTTGGTGGGGGACCTTATCAAATGCCTTTTGAAAATCCAGATATATGATATCTACTGATCTGCTTTCATCGAACACTTCAAAAATATAATGAAAAAAATCAAGTAAGTTAGTTAAACACGAACGTTTACTACGGAGGCCATGTTGCGAGTTATTTATTATATTATTTTCTTCGAAGAATTTCACCATATTGTCGCGAATGATAGTCTCCACTAACTTACAAACAATCGATGTCAGGCTAATTGGTCGCAGATAAAAAAAAATGTCAATTTTCAGAACGTCACAGTTGTCTTGTTTGTTTGTGGCTGAGAACGTAAGTTTAACCCGTTCAGCTTTCCGACAGGTGTGCTAATAAATTATAACTCCCTGACTCTTTTGCCTGTTTGTTGCTCAGATGAATACATCCCTGCCTGTCTAATCCACCATTTAGGAGTTTTTTTAACTCAGGAACTCAGTTGCTTTGCTTGTGTTTTTCAATTGACACAACCCACCTGTCTAACCTTATTCATTCAGGTGTGTTGACTCAGACACCCACTCTTTTATTTGTTTGTTGCTAAGACGATCACAACCCCACCTGTCGAACCTCATCCACTCAGGTGTGTTAAGTCAAACACCCACCCTTTTATTTGTTTGTTGCTAAGACGATCACAACCCCACCTGTCGAACCTCATCCACTCAGGTGTGTTAAGTCAGACACCCACTCTTTTATTTGTTTGTTGCTAAGACGATCACAACACCACCTGTCGAACCTCATCCACTCAGGTGTGTTAAGTCAGACACCCACTCTTTTATTTGTTTGTTGCTAAGACGATCACAACCCCACCTGTCGAACCTCATCCACTCAGGTGTGTTAAGTCAGACACCCACTCTTTTATTTGTTTGTTGCTAAGAAGAACACAACAACACCTGTCTAGCCTCATCCACTCAGGTGTGATATTTAGGCACAAACCCTGTCTTGAGAGGGAAGGCGATCCCACCGCCGCCACTAGACCATTAACCATCACCACCACCATCCCCACCCTCTCTTTCATCATATTTATTACCACTCCTTCGCTATCATCACCACTATCACTGCTCCAAACACTACCACCTCAATCCCGCCGCCACTAGACCACTAGACGAAGAAAGGACGAGGACGAAGAAAGGAGGAGGACGACGAGTTGAGGAGGACGAGGAGGAGCAGGAGTATAGGAAAATAATTCTGCCTTGGCAACGGGAACAGAGAAACATCAAGTGGCGGTGCAACATTAAGGGAACATCACCACATCCAGAGTGTTGCGACTCTTGTGTGTTGCGAGGTGAAGGACGCCTGACACCACTGACACCGCCACTGTCACTCCTCATGTGGCTGCTGCTTGCTTCCTCCTCCTTAATCTGCCCTTGCCCTCCCTCCCTCCCTCCCTCTCTCCTTCCCATACTTTTATCCTCTTCCTTCACCTCCTCTTTATGTCCTTCCTTGCCTCTTTCTTTCCCTCTCCTCTGTCCTCCTCTCCTCTCATCTCCTCCCCTCTCCTTTTCCCTTACCCCCTCCCTTGCTTCACTCTGTCCTGGAAGCTGGAAAGGTGACAAGCAGGTGTTATGGGAGGAGGGGGGGAGGGGGGAAGAGGCGGAGGGGGAAGGGGGTCGTCTGGATGCTTTACCAACACTAAAATGGTCTTTATACTGTCAGGTCCAAGGAGGTGTTGTGATGGCAGTAACACTCGCCTTTACGTGCTAACACCGCCATCACCGCTGACGTGTTACTGCTGCCACCACCACCACCACCACCACCACTACGACCAAAATGTACATACACTACCTCCATCATTGTAATGCCGGGATGTGTAGGGAGGAGGAAAAACTTAGAGATATAAAACAAAAGACCAGAGGGTAAGTCATTATAAGTGATCATAAGTAGTTATAAGTGATTATCAGTCATTATAAGGCCATCATAAGTATGTGATTAATTATAAGAAGCTATCATAAATCACAACCTATAACACTATGTATCGGAAAGGTTGGGTTGTCTATGTATTGTATAACATAACAAATCCCCCCTCAGTCTACAATTACACAATGTGGTGCAATACTTCACGCCACTGTCCCGCCATAATTCAGCGTCAGCCGTCCCTCGAAGCAGTTGCCAGCCACCTTGCTTGTAAATGTCCTATCTGATAAAGTTATCCACCTTACATAAAAGAAAATTTCGTCACCTTGCAAGTTAAGAGATCATAACCCATATGTACTACTTGCCCCCCCCCCTTTTCCCGCTCTTACGGGACGCCGCTCTCGTCGCAGGCGAGTATAAAAACTCGGGGTGGCTTTTCCCGGGCATCACTTGCCCTCTCACCCCCTACGTGCTCCCCAGTGTTAGTTATCGTCTCCCCTTTAACTAACCTGTGTCTTAATTATCATGTCAATGCATTTCTGATCCTATTAATTTAAATAGATCACTCGCCCGCTCACCCAAGTGTTGTGCCCACAGGTTTGGCGGCCAACTCCTGCCACACACACCCGCAAACCCACACACATACAACCTCTACACCTACACGAACCCGTGATTCTTTCCCAATGTGTTCTTTTAGCTGTTAACCTCAGTACTCCTCTTTTTTTTTCCGTGATAGGGTAGAAAGAAGGAAACCCCTTAACAATATATTCATTTGATCTTCATACAATTTGTAAAAGAGGCAAAATGCAGCTTCTCTCACATGCTTTTGAATTGCAATGTTAAAGAGTAGTAAAACATGAAAGACCTCCTCTAATTTTCCACTTGCAAGCTAAAAATAATTGTAAGAGAGAGAGAGAGAGCTTTCTTTGCTATATCCTGCACCGCATACTGCCGCTGCATCATGCTCCTGGGAATTCGGGGCGCTGTTATGATGACTCATCAGGGTTGCCAATAAAAAAAAAAACACCCTCCCCCCCCCCACACACAAAAAAAAAAACAATAAGTGTTAAAATATTTTACATAAAATTTAGTTTTATTTCCTATTGATAAATAAGGTCCATATATCTACATGAAATAAAAAGGAAAATCCATAAAGATCTTCCAAAAAAATATAAATAACATCAAACAGTTTTTTTTCTTTATCTTATTTGTGTTCTAGTTTTTGCTTAGACACACTTGACACATCATCACTCAGCCACCACGCTACGACACAAGCCAAACCATACTCGGATACTCCACATTACACCCAGCCATATCACACAGTCACACCACAAATCGCACATAAATTGAGGCCATCTTACAACGTGACTATACCTCGCCGCTATAGCAAATCGTTTCACACAACACCACTTCGTACACATGAAAAACTAGTGTTGTCTATTTCATCAACCTTTTCCATTAAGAATAAATCAGGGCTCAATCTCATAGTTTCCAATGCCACACAGTTTGTGATAATTGTTTTACTGAAATCGACACATCATTTTGAAACTACTATATCAGTAGAGGCAGTAGCCACAAAGGGACCAACCTGCCAAATAGCAGCAACACCTAAACAAGTGTCTGTCCTTCAGATAACACTTCACACATCTTGTTTTACCCTTGACTACTTTTTAATTTATTATTCAAATTGATTTAATATATAAATACGAAGAATAAACAAAAAACTAACCCCCCAAAAAATTAAGCCCCCCGAAACAAAACAACCCTTTTTTAAACCCGGGTTTTTTCCAACCCTGTGACTCAGAACAACAATGGCCGATTTAGCATACACACACTGTACGTATGTACAATTTTCAGTCCACAGACGAGTGTGAAGTGGCAAATATATTTATTTATTTACTTATTTAGATGTAATGTACCAAAATTATGTTTTCTGTTTCTTTGAAGTTACTGCATTTGAATACATATTTGAGTTTACCAACTGATATTATCATGCTGGTGTTAGTAAAATGGCTGTGCATAGTTATAGATTTAAAAACCACATATAATCAAAACCATAATACCTGATGAAAACTACAAGGATACAAAAAAAAACCACTAGTTTTATTGATGTTTTTTTTTCGTTTAAACCAGGGTGTCAAACTCATGGCCCGCAGGATAGTCATAAATGGCCCGCGGTATCACGATAACTTCAATCTTGTCAATGTATTTTCTACCCTTGTTGGCCCCATGGCGGCACTTCAGAGTATGAATTGGCCCTCGAAGGGTTTTGAGTTTGACACCTTGTTTAAACCGCCCACCCTGCTGTACATAATTAAAATCTTACATATAGTTAAAACCACAATACGGATGAAACTAACAAAGATACACACAAAAGAAAAAATGGTTTTATTAGTTGGTTTAAACCAGTGTTTTTTATTGGTTTAAACCATACTTTAAACCATTTGGTTTAAACCGCCAACCCTGACATGTACACATAATTATATACATATTCATATAGACATACACTTACCTCCATAATCATACGCATGCATGCTAACACACATACACACAAATGCACCTATATATGCCAAGCATAAACACAGTCATAAGCAAATAGATAACACAGATACCCATTCAACACAGCCACACATTTCCACACCCCTCTACACCTGCACCTTCATGCACATACACACAACTGTTTATGACATAAATGTGTATTTATATGTTAAGGTTGCCTCATGTTGGGATCCATTCCTCCTCTACCTCCCGCACCCAGCTTAGCCCCTCTCCCAGTATCACGTTTATTTGTCTTTATTAACTCATTATTAATCATTCCCAAAACTTTTTCCAGGTTATTCATGACTTGCGGGTCTGCTAGTGTTTAGTGTCTTCTTTATTATTTCCTCCTCCAAAGTGTATCATTACTAGGCTTCCTACCCCTGTTCCAGGCCTGTGGTAATCTCCCTTTCCTCTATATAACACTGTTATAATATGCCTGGCAGTCACATCCATATAATCATTCTTTTCCAGTGATTCCATCTGTTCCTGGCCTGCATCCTTCCAATTTTTCCAGTACTTTCACCACACTCTCACCCTCCCCCAGCTCTGTTTCTCTCCATTTCCCATGCACTGTGTGTCATCATTTTCTCCATTCCTTCTTCCTCTGTGCCTGTCTATTCCATTCATCTTACTCCAGTAGTCTGCTATAACTGATCTACCTTTTGAGTTCCTCTACCCTCTATTTTCAGTTTTATTCTTTGATTCATGTCTTTCTCTTCAAGGTTCTTCAGTCTTTTTCATCCTTTACCTTTCTTTCCGGGGTAATGTACTGATCGTGTGTAGCCTACGTGCCTGCAGCCTTCATCCCAACCAGCTAACTTTCATTTAAAAGTCTGTATTTAATTATGTACTTTCCTATATCGATGTTATGCTCTCTTATTCTCGTCTGTGCTGACCCACTTATGTCATCTTCCTTAATTTCCTCTGCCTCATTTTGTTTTTCTCTCCTTTCCAGCTATCGCCAGTTTTACCCCGTACTCCCACTGCCTCCGTAATTTCCTCTGCCTCATATTGTTTTTCTCTCCTTTCCAGCTATCGCTAGTTTTATCCCGTACTCCCACTGCCTCCGTAATTTCCTCTACCTCCTGTTGCCACTTTTCTCATTACCTATTGCTAGGTCTACCCAGTAGTCAGAGCAAAGAAGCTGCCTACACCCCACACACACACACACATCTACAACGAGAGAGAGAGAGAGAGACCGTGAGACACTCTGGGCAGCAGGCACCACCACCACCTTTCGAACACAAAGGAACACAAAGGAAGAACACAAAGGAAGAACAAACAACAGCAGACCTGCTGGTCCTTACGAGGTTGTTTGTGACAAGCTACACTAACTATCTAATCAAAGGTGGAAGATGAAGGACAGCAAAGGCGAAGGCTCCTCCCCACCCCATCCTCCACCCAAAGCTGGCAGGAAAGGAAAAAGAACCATGCAGCATGGAAAAACTGCATGGAATTTATGTAGGAAAGAGGAAAGAGCTACCATTACTGCTACCACTAACCGGCGATAAAAGCGGACAAGGACACCAGTATTCGAAAGAACTTAACGTTATTACGACAATGAACAATATCTTTGTTCCTGGTTGGATTCAAAACACTTGTCTAATCTATTCTTGAAGTCCATAACTGTTGTACTGTCAACGACATCACAAGGTAGAGAGTTCCAAACATTAACAACTCGATTGAAGAAGAAGTGTTTAGCTTCGTGCGACGAGAATCTTTTACCACTTATCTTCAAATTGTGATTTCTTCTTGTTCTATTTGATCGATCAATTGTAAAGTAATCTTCCGCATTAATATCACTGAATCCTTTGAACATTTTAAACACTTCTATTAGATCGCCTCGCATTCTTCGTTTTGATAGGCTGAATAAATTGACTTCTTTAAGCCTTTGTTCATATGACAAATTTCTCAACCTAGGAATCATCTTTGTTACTCTTCGTTGGACCCGTTCCAACTTTTCTATGTCTTTTCTGTAGTAGGGAGACCAAAACTGTACACAGTACAGCCCTGCCGCGCTGCCGCTTACCGCCGCGATTGAGGACACAAGCACACAACACAGTGACCACACAGTTCAATGCACGTGGTCACACTGGACGGTTCTGCCGCGCGATCGACCACCATGTTTGACGTTGATTTGTTTATTCAATTAGTGTAATTGTCAGTCTTTCCTCGGCACATATTGCCCTCCTGAACTGTGTGTTTTGTTTGGAGATGTGAGGCCTTAGAACTTGCAGCCATTCGGTAATTAATATCATAAGAACATCAGAACGTAGGAGTCTGCAAGAGGCTGGTAGGCCTGTACAAAGCAGCCCCTTTGAACCTAAGCTCCCGTGAATCTAACCCAACCTTATATCACTGTCTATGAATTTGTCTAATATATCTATTAATGCAACAATTGTACTGGGACTCACCACATGACTCCTCAGCCTGTTCCACTCATCTACCATTCTTTTAGTAAACCATTTTTTGCCTAGTTCCTTGTTGAATCTGAATTTATCGAGTTTAAACCCATTACTACGTGTCCTATCCGGTTATCTTACCAACATAGGCGGGGTAGGCAGTGGCCGAACTGGTTCGAATCCCCATGCTACCACCTCGGATTTTTCAGTCACCACTGAGTGGCTTAAAACTACCAACGTGCTGTCCTGAAGACCACCCAGCAAGCCGGACTCTAGAGGAAGCCGTCCAAGCGAATCAAGAACGACTTCCGGGGGGCAACATGAGCCAATACAAGATGGCGCCACTATAAACACTCGCCTGCGTCAGAACGGGCTGGGCCGACCATCAGGCCCCACCGTGAAGAAGAGTTGGGCCGACCATCAGGCCCCACCGGGAAGAAGCCTACCGGTGCAATAGGCCGCAACATAAAAAAAAAAAAAACATAACCTTTTTAGTACCCCCCTTATTACAGCCCTTTATCCATTTATAAACCTCGATCATGTCTCCACGCACCCTTCGCCTTTCTAGAGAATGCAAGTTTAACTGTGTGAGTCTTTACTCGTATGGAAAGTTTCGTAACCCTTGAATCATCTTAGTCATCCTTCTCTTTACCGATTCTAGCATTTTTATATCCATTCTATAGTAAGGTGACCAGAACTGAGCCGCATAATCAAGATGAGGTCTAACTAATGCTAAATATATTTTGAGGAAGACTTCGGCGCTTGCTTACGCTCCTTGAGATAAAACCCTGTACCCCGTGTGCTCGATTTTTAGCTTGAATGCACTGTGCCCTTGAACTGAAATCAGAGCTCACAAACACCCACTATTCTCATAAAACTTCTCAAACTTTTCACTAGTTTCCCTCTCAGCATGAAATGGGCGAGCCAAATTTTCTCAGACATGTGGGCTCTTTAAGTTATCCTTCTGCCTCAGGGACACACACAACCTTGAGGTTTAGTCCCAGTCACACATTCATGACAATGACTCCCGGCGCCCTTCCGACATCAGACCACGCGCTGACAGTTCTGGAATGTCGCGCTGCTAGACGTACGTAACGACCATCGTTAAGTATATCCCCTTGAGTGCCAACCATAGCCGATGTCGAAACGACGTTGTTGAGATGGACATCCGACGGCCGTAGCTTATTCGCAACGGGTGACGGATGTCAGGAAAACCTGGATTGTTTTTAAATTTCCAAAACTGTCTGCGTGCGGCCCGACGGTGGGAGGCGTGGTCTGAGTCGGGAAAGCGCCGGGAGTCATTGTCGTGAATGTGTGACAGGGGCTTTACCGCTGCCGCGCGACGAAACATAAGAACATAAGAACATTGGGAAACTGCAAGAGGCCGAGTGACCTATACAGGGCAGCTCCAGAATCTCCCCCACTACTCACGATGGGTGAGGTGTAGTTTCAGGGGTTACAGATAGAGGCTTGATCCTCATTTACCTTCGGTACGGGCGTACTCTCCAGTACCCTGTCTCCTTACTGCACCCACACCTCACTGCCACCTGTCATCCTCGTCCATGTAGCTGTCCAGTCTACTCTTAAAACAAGCTATCGTCCCTGCACTATGTGATTGCTGAATCTATTCAATTCCCCCACCACCCTATTACTAAACCAATGCTTGCCTATATATCTCCTAAATCTATACCTTTCTAGTTTAAATCCATTACTGCGTGTTCTATCCTGCTGGCTAATTCTCAGTACTTTACTTATATCGCCTTGTTGTAGCCCTTGACCTATTTGAATACTTCTATCAGATCTCCCCGCACTCTTCGGCTTTCTAGTGAATGTAAGTTTAGATGTTTCAGCCTATTTTGGTATGGGAGGTTCCTCAGCCCCTGAATCATCTTGGTCATCCTCCTCTGAACTGATTCTAGCAAGTTGATGTCCATTCTGTAGTGTAGGCACCAAAACTGGACAGCATAATCTAAGTGTGGCCTAACTAACGCTAAATAGAGTCTGAGGATGACCTCTGCACTGCTATTGGTTACCGTCCCGTTAGTAAAGTCTAATACCTGTTAGCCCTATTCCTCGCACTAATACATTGCTTCCTTAGTTTTAGGTTAGAGTTCACTAACACTCCCACATCCCTTTCACACTCAGCTGTTTTGTCTAAACTATACACGTGTAATGTGTTGCGTGTTCCTACACTTGGTGATGATAAAATT
>NW_026110950.1:352007-454507 GCF_024679095.1 Eriocheir sinensis | reverse complement strand
TAGTTAGTCAGTTAGTTAGTCAGTCAGCCAACCAGTAGGTACAGTCATTCATCAATCAGTTAAAGCCAGTCAGCTTGTCAGGTAGTCAATCACTTAATCAGTCAGTTGGTCGATTAGTCATCCGGTTGGTCCTTCAGTTATCAATCAGTCATTCAGTCAACCAATCAGTGTATCAGCTAGTCAATCAGGAGTCAATGGTGAGTGAGTGTATCGGGGAGTGAGTGAGTGAATCAGTCAGTCACTCAGTCAGTAAGTCCCCCCGCCCGCACGTGAGGACAAATAATCATTAAAACAGTGTACCATTGAAGTGCCCCGCCGCGATGACTGCCTAACCTAGCTGATCGTGAAGGATTGCTCTCCCGCGGCGACGAGAAAACACAGCAAGACCACGCGGCGGAGACCCGGCAAGACGAAGGGGAAGACGAAGATTATGATGAGGAAAAAGAAAAAAGAAGAAAGAGAAGATGAAGAAGAAAAACAGATGATGATGTAAAACAGATGAAGGATAACATGAATAAGAAGAGAAAAAATAGAAATAGAAGAAGAAAAAGACGAAAGTTAAGAAAAAGAAGAAAATGATGATAATAATAATGATGACGATTAGGAGGAGGAGAAGGAGGAACACGGCGGGCGGATGGATAGGTGGGGTGGAGGGATTTAAAGGTTGGGTTGAGTGGGTTGGGAGCATGTTGGAGTGGATATGGGTGGGGGGTGGGGGACTGGGGGGGGTGAGGTGCTGTGGGGGTGGATGCATTGGAGAGGGCATTTTGGGTGAGCAAGGGTGTGGAGACGGGCATTTTGATGAGTAGTGGTTGGACGGTGGTTAGGTGGGTGGGGTGGAGGTATGCTGGGTGGGTAGGCCAGATGGGTGGATTGGGGAGGGGTGGGGTGGGGGCAATAATCATTTCGGGGTGGGCGGGGTGGGGTGCTGTGGGATGAGCCTGTGTGCGTTGTTCCTCTACTACAGCGTCTCTTTGTCCCGTCCGCAGGTTGGCGTCGTGACGCAGAGCACAGGCTGGTGTGTGGGGGACGGGGCGGCGCAAGGTAAGGAAAGGGCTGCTCCACACAAGGTCCACACACTCTTCCACCCATCTAGCCACCCATGTCCCTCCTCCCTACATCTATCCACCTCTCTCTCCCTTCTTCCGTTTTTTTTTTTAGTTACGTGCTCTCCCCCATGCATTCATCCACGTCCACCTCCCTCCACCCTTCTTTCTGTTATATCTGTCACCTACAGACCTCCCGGGCAATCACTCGATGACGACCTTGAAATGTACAGCGTCTTAAGGCAGTCACTTAATAACAGCGACTCACTGATATTAGGAGACTTTAACCTCCCCCATATCGACTGGGCGACACTGTCAGGTACAGAAGGCGAGTCACATAGAATGATCGAATTTCTAGAAGAAAATTATCTAAGCCAAATGGTTTCTGAGCCAACTCGACAAAATAATATACTCGACCTTGTTATAACAACCCAAGATAACCTAGTCAGTAGTGTCACGGTAGGAGAACACCTCGGTTCTTGCGATCATAAATTAGTGCGCGTCGACATTAAAGCTCAATCATCAGTGACTGAAAATAAAGTAAAGGTGCCCAATTTCAAAAGAGCTAACTTCGTAGAAATCCGACAAAACTAACAGAAATACAACTATCAGATGACGGCAACGTAGAGGAAGCCTGGCTAAGCCTTAAAATCACTTACTCACTCAGCAGAACACATTCGTCCCCTTGTGCGAAGCGAATTAACACTAATAAAGCCCACCGTGGTTTAATAGCGAAAATAAACAATCAGTCAATGAGAGAAAATAGTTTTACAGGATAAAGAAAGAACAAAGCACGCCCGAAAACATTAGACTTTATAATGATGCCAGGCGACGAGAAAAAAGACTAGTAGGTCAGGCAAAGCGTAGATACGAAGAAAATATTGCAGCCAACTGTAAAAATAATCCGAAATCTTTCTTCAGTTACATAAACAACAGAAAGGCGATCAAAAGTGGTATTGGACCTTTAACAAACAGCGACGGTGCACTAGTGACTGACAGCCAACACATTGCAAACCTCTTAAACAATTACTTTTCCTCGGTGTTTAATACTAACAGTCTTCCTCTCGCTACCACCAACACCAGTACTATTGTAAATCTCGAGCATGCATTGCCTAATTTTGAAATAACAACCGATGAAGTCCTTAAAGCTCTCCATTCACTTAAAACAAATAAAAGTCCTGGACCTGACAAAGTATATCCAACTCTGCTGAAAGAAACAAAGGGCGAAATACTCTCCTCCCTCACAACCGTATTCAATATGTCCTTGCGACAAGGCATCGTCCCTTCAGATTGGAAAAAGGCTAACGTGACACCGATTTTCAAGAAAGGAGACAAAAAGTACCAGGTAATTACAGGCCCATTAGTCTAACTTCGGTTGTAGGTAAGCTACTTGAGGGCATAATTAGAGACAAAATTGTGAATTACCTTGAAAGCCACTCATTGATTGGGGACTCACAACATGGCTTCGAAACAAAAGATCCTGCCTATCAAACCTATTAACCTTTTATAACGACCTCTTCACTGTTTATGACGTAACCAAATCACTGGACGTAGTCTATCTTGATTTCAGAAAGCGTTTGATAAAGTCCGCATCATAAATTACTTTACAAATTAAAGCAAATAGGTATTGGCGGTCAAGTAAACCAATGGATCGCGAATTGGTTGAGCAACAGACAACAAAGAGTAGTGATCGACGGATTTAACTCAGAGTGGGCGCCTGTCACTAGTGGCGTCCCTCAGGGCTCGGTCCTTGGCCCAGTGCTCTTCATTATTTACATCAACGACGTGGATGTTGGACTCAATAACCGCATTAGTAAATTTGCAGACGACACAAAGATTGGCAACTCGGTTCTCACTGACGAAGACAGGCAAAGCCTCCAAGAGGATTTGCACAAAATTTCAGCTTGGTCGGATAGATGGGAGATGCCCTTTAACGTAGACAAGTGCCAGGTCCTTCAAGTTGGAACGAGGAATAAGAAGTTCGAATACGAAATGCGCGGCGTTAAACTCAAAAGCGTTCAATGCGTCAAAATCGCGTCAAACCTCAAATTCTCACAGCAATGCATCGATGCAGCAAATAAAGCGAACAGAATGTTGGGCTTCATTAAAAGAAACTTTGTATTCAAGAATAAAGATGTAATACTCCCGCTCTACAACAGTTTAGTCAGACCCCACTTGGAATATGCGATACAGTTTTGGTCTCCCCACCATGCAAAGGACATTGCTAAATTAGAAGGTGTTCAGCGTCGGGCAACGAAAATGATCCCTTCCTTGCGCAACAAATCCTACGAAGAAAGGCTTTCTACCCTTAACATGTTCTCTCTTTAGAAACGTCGCCTCCGAGGAAAACTGATCGAATGTTTTAAAATACTTAATGGTTTCACGAATGTAGACAGATCAACATTGTTTATGATCGATGACACTTTGCGCACGAGGAACAATGGCGTAAAACTCAGATGTAGACAAGTAAATTCAGACTGCACCAAATTTTCTTCACCAACGTTGTAGTGCGGGAATGGAATAAGCTTCCACCGTCAGTGTAACACGATTGACTCCTTCAAAAATAAGCTCGACCGTCACTTCCTTCAACTTAATCTCAACTTTAGTAGAATTGTAACGTTTTGGAGCCTTCTGATTAATGTAAAATCACTTAGGTTTAAGGACAGACCACCAAGTCTGGACCATGGGGTCTGTGTGGCCTGATTTTCTATGTAAATCTATGTAAATCTCTTTGCCCTGCTCTATCCACACCGTCTGTCCCCCTCCTTCCATGCGTCCAGCTCTCCCTCCTTCCCCTCGCCCATACAAGTCGCTCCTGTCACCCACTCCCCTGTCTCTCTCCTCCCTCCGTGAAGGCAGTCAGGGCGAGGTCATCTTAGGGGTGACACGCGGCGGGCGGCGGCGAGGAGGTGTCGGGCCTGACGCTCCCGCTCCTTTCCTCCCGCCTTTCCCGGTGCTCGTTTATTTTGTCGTTTGTTATCAAGTGTTGTGATGGTCGAGGGGCCGCCACGGGACGCACTTCCCCCGCCCCGCCCGCCCGCCCGCCCGTGCCCCGTATTCCTGGCATGAGATAACCCAGCAAGTTTGTTCGTAACCGGCGTGCGGCGAACACTTGGCGAGGCGACGAACGAAAACTAGTGTATCTGTCAGTGTGTGTGTGTGTGTGTGTGTGTGTGTGTGTGTGTGTGTGTGTGTGTGGATTATTTTTTTTTTTGGGGGGGGGAGCGGAGCAGCATTTTAGGTCTACAAAATAAAATATTTTTAATATATTTAATTAGTGATATATCTCATAATAATAAAGAGTATAACTTTCCAAACGCGACAGAGGGTGCATTTTTTTTACGTCTCCGCCTATTGCGTCCGGGGTGATGGGTGGTCATCAGGACAGCATGTGGGTAGTTTTTTTAAGCCACTCGGCGGTGACTGAAAAAAATCCGAGGTGGTAGCGTGGGGATTCGAACTCGTGTCGTCCATCACGTGGTGAATGTGGGCCCAGCACGACTTCAGCCACCGCCTACCTACTGGATAAACGTTTGCTCCTATTGGATAAACGTTTGCTGTGACTGGGTAAACGTTCCTGGTAATATCTAAATGTAATGTTTCTATTTATTTTACCCTTGAGCTGCTTCCGCGCCTTGCTTTAAAAAATGTTATCTTGTGCTTCCTCTGTCCCTTACCAACGAATGTGGAGGTGGATTCTTTCTAGATCTTCTTTAGGGAGTGGAGATGGAGTGGAGGTGGAGGTGAAGGGAGGGGTCGCCACCATCCGTCAGAGGCGCTAATGACACTGGAAACAACCTCTGCCTTACCTCCTCCTCCTCCTCCTCCTCTCCATCAACTCATCTCCTTGAACTGACGGCTACCTCGTTTACCTCCTCCTCCTCCTCTTCCTCCTCTTTAGTTTCCTCCTCCGCCTTGTTTTTTTTTCCGTAATGGAGGAGGAGGCGGAGGAGGAAGCTGATAGTATCTAATTTTCTTTCTGATTTTATCTCCATTTTTTTCACATTATTTAATCAAGTTTATATTATTGAGTGTGCACGAGAGAAGAGAGAGTGTTGCTCTGTCTAATCTTTACTTTATTTTTTTTTCTAAATACATGTTTGGTATAAGATTGTGCTGCATGGTGTGGGAGAGCGTTCCATAGCCTGGGGCCTTGGACTGGGAGAGAACGTGTCCCGCAGTGTGTGTTGGTGTGGGTAACATGTAGGTTGTCCTGCTGTCTTGTTGTGTACCTACTCTGTGTCGCCCCAGCAGTGGAGGGCCGTTGCAGGATCCCCTCTGGCTAGATCGCACATTTTGTGTTATACACGGTTGCAGCTACACCAAAAATGGTCTTCTTGTCCCGTTTGAGCCAGTTCAGTTGTGTAATAAAAGAGGTGGCGTGGTCACACCTCCTCGCTCCCCCAATTCATATATTTGCCGCAAAGTTCTGTAGTTATTTGTAGTGGCGTTCACTGGTAGGCAATAATGAATTATACTTAGAGGAAGAATTCCTTTTGTATGTATTATATTATCAAATTTATCTTTAATTCTGTTTGTAAATAGTAGAGTTGCAATGTCTTTCTTGTGGATTTCGTCTATATGTATGTTAAACGTCAAGTGGGAGTCCATATAAACGCCAAGATTCTTGATATGTTTGCTAGGAGTGATGGGAGTGTTGCCAAAGATGAGAGTGGTGTTTTGGGGAATTTGTTTAATGCTTGACCACGTCCACACTGTGTTTTCTTAGTATTCAGCAATAGACCGTTTTATTATAGTACTCCCTGGCCAGTGTGAAGGTCTCTTGTGCCGCCATGATGGGGTCAGACAGCGTATTATTTGTGTCAGTGTTCTCGGGCTGCGTGTCGTCTGCGTACTGTACCATCGCGCGTCAATGCATCGTTTCAGCGAGGTCTTTGACAAAAATGATGAAAAGAATTGCCCCTAATATTGATCCCTGAGGAACTCCGTATTGTATTGGTGCAGTCGTAGACGTGGTATTATTGACTTTCACTTTTTGACCTTGAGCAGTTTATATTAAGATATCGTGTTTTATGCTATTGAAGGCTTTTGATAGGTCGCACAACGTTATAAGCAATAGTTTCTTCTCATCCATATTTCTGCATGTTATTTGTAACCGTGGTAAGGGCGGTCTCTGTTGAAAGTTTAGGTCTGAAGCCGTGTTGAGTGTTAGAGAGAAGCTTCTTGGACTCTAGGAAGATGGTCATCTGTTGGACTACATTTTTCTCTGATATCTCTGAGAGAATGGGTAACAGTGATATTGAGCGATAATTGTTTACGTTCCCCCAGTCTGTTTTTATAGATAGGTATGACGGTCGCGTGTTTCCACATGGTAGGGAATTTTCCAGTAACAATCGATGTGTTGATGATTGTAGTAATGTATGTGCTCGTAACGGGTAGGGAATCTTGGATGTACCGAAGTGTAGTCCCATCTGAACCGGCTGAGTTAGTGTTCTTTAGGTTTTTAATAGTTAATATGACTGTGTTCATGTCTGCGGGGCCGGCCCTGAAAAGATGAATGTGGTTTACATCTTGTTGGGGTATAATACGGTTTTGATTTGTAATATTGAGATTGTTTTGCATTGTTAGGAAGGCGCGTTCCCCCACGTTAACAAACAGAACAGTGGATTTATTCGAAATTTCACGTTCGTTATGAAGTTATTGTTATTAGTTTCTTTTTTGCTGGGTTGATGTCTTGTATTATTTTCCATGTGGCCGCTGAGTTGCCTCTACAGTCGTATATTTTTTTCGGTAATATGATTGTTCAGCATTACGCAGCAGTGACTTTACTCTATTGCGTTGGTGTTTATATTGCTCTAGTAACTCAGCATTATTACGATTTTGTCTCAGGCGCGCTTGAAGGGTGTTTCGTGTTGACATAGCTGAGCGAATTTCGTCGTTTATCCAGGAGTCAAAAGGCTCATTTATTTCTTTGGTGACAAAAGGCGCATTGTTCAGGCAGTTTGAGAGTACAGACGTGAGGAGTGTACCTGGATGTCTACGTTGGCTGTAGAGGAAATTTCCTTTAGGGCGGGAGAAGCGCCTATTAAGCCATCACAGGACAGGTCTTTCCTGTGAGCCCCGAGATGACGAAAAGTTATCATTCCCGGCTTGCGTTTAGGTTTGGTGATTTTAACCATTGCTGTTATATGGTCACGGTCTGATATAGTGTTAGGTATTATGTCTTTGTGTATTATTGCGTCATGTTTATTAGTAACAATGATGTCTAGAAGTGTGGTTGACAGAGGGGTGACATGGGTGTCAATAATCTGGTGTAATTTATTTATACATATTATGGTACCTAGTTTGTTGCTGGTAGGTATATAGTAAAGCATCATTTAAGGCACCGAGCATATAAAAACTTTTGCTCTTCAGGCACATAATATCAAGGTCTCGTGTATATATTCAATGGTTTGTTGAGACGCTGAGGGTAATTTTCTACAATGTACACTGATCCAGATGTCTTCAGTACCATTAGGCCTAGCAAGGTCACACGTAATCAGAGAGAGAGAGAAAACACACACACACACACACACACACACACACACACACACACACAAACACACAAAATACACACACTGTGTGTGTGTGGGGTGAAATTGTGGGAGTAGTAGAGAGATAGATAGATGTTGGTAATGACAACAATATCAACTAACTAAAGGATTACGAAAGCATTATATCTATTAAAATGGTCTCTCTCTCTCTCTCTCTCTCTCTCTCTCTCTCTCTCTCTCTCTCTCTCTCTCTCTCTCTCTCTCTCTCTCTCTCTCTCTCTCTCTCTCTCTCTCTCTCTCTCTCAATAAACAATGAGGGAAATCAGAAGCAAAGAGGGAAACGCATGCCGCGCCAAAACACTCGGCCGGCTCCTGCCATCCCAGACTCGACAAACGCAGCCTTTGCGCCGTCACGGTGTTTAGGATTAATTTAATATTCCCGTGAGGAGTTATAGTCCTGCAGTCGTCTGGAGTTCTCGCCCTCCCCCGCCTCGGCGGTGCTTGGGAGCGTCGGGGAGCCCAAGACCTCCCTGGCGAGCGCCGCAGGGCTGAGGGGTTCCGGCAGGGCGTCTCGGCTCCCTCGGGGCGTCAATGGCGGTGCCGGAGATCCTGAGTGTCCAGGGGCGTGGGGAGGGGAGTGCTTTTGGTGCTGTGTGTTGATATGGGCGGGTCTTTTCTGGGGTGAAGGAGACTCATTCGTATCAGCACACAGCACCAAGGAAGAACGATTCTGAACAACTCCACCAAAGGGATATTACAGGTGAAAAACACCGAAAATAAGGACAATAAACTAAAGAAACATCAGAAATAGGATAACACTGGAACGGAATTCCAGGAAATAGATATGACGGTAGCACGCCATGAGAAAAAGGAAAAAAATATAACGAAAACACGTGCAAAAATCCAGCATGAAGGCCCTTGGTGCCGTGTATTGGTGCGGGAGAGCCTTCTCTGGGGTGAAGGAGACTCGGCTGTAGCAAGATATGGCACCAGGAGGGGATGTAGATACTCTTCACAACACTGTCACACGACACATGAAGAAAAACAAAACCGTAGACAGGATAATGCATAAAAGGAAAACCAGGAAAAAAAAATCAGATACAAAACACAACATTAGCAAAATAACAACTAGGATTTAGGACTTTGGTGTGGTATGCTGGTACGGGTAAGCCTTCTCTGGGGTGACGGAGACTCAGCTGTAGCAGGATACCGCATTAAGGAAAACGATGTAGATACCCTACACCACACTGTCACGCGGAAATAAAGAAAAATACCACCGGAGACGGAATAATAGTACATAAGAAAAGGAAAAGGATCACCCAGAAACACAACATCAATATAGGGAAAACAACAACCACAACAACGACAACAACACAGTATATAAATGACACTCTAGCACCCAGGCGTCTGGTGTGGCGTGTTGGCACGGGCGAGGCTTCTCTGGGGTGAAGGGATTTAAGTTTACGGAGCAAAAAGGATTTAAGTTTACGGAGCAAAAAAGTTTAAGGAACGAAGAGGATTTAAGTTTACGGAGCAAAAAGGATTTAAGGAACGAAGAGGATTTAAGTTTACGGAGCAAAAAGGATTTAAGGAACGAAGAGGATTTAAGTTTACGGAACAAAGAAGGATTTAAGGAACGAAGAGGATTTAAGTTTACGGAGCAAAAAGTTTAATGAACGAAAAAGGATTTAAGTTTACGGAGCAAAAGGATTTAAGTTTACGGAGCAAAAAAAGTTTAAGGAACGAAAGAGGATTTAAGTTTACGGAGCAAAAAGGATTTAAGTTTACGGAGCAAAAAAGTTTAAGTTTACGGGCAAAAAGGATTTAAGGAACGAAGAGGATTTAAGTTTACGGAGCAAAAAGGATTTAAGTTTACGGAGCAAAAAGTTTAAGGAACGAAGAGGATTTAAGTTTATGGAACAAAGAAGGGATTTAAGTTTAAGGAACAAAAAAAGATGTAGGTTTAAGGAACAAAATAAAGGATTTAAGTTTTCGGAGCAAAAAAGGATTTAAAGAACAAAAAAGGAATCAACTTTGATGAGCAAGGAAAGGACAAGTTTTTGCGGCGGAGGAATCTTGTCTCCGGAATCCGTGAACGAACTTTTGAGCTTTGCGTGTCGGCTCAACGCGTGTGTGATCGATGCTGGGTTGTTTTTGTCGCCAGAGGAAGTGAACAATATTTCCTTCACCATCCTCCCGCTTGTCGTCAGTTTGTCTTTTAACAAATTATCTCATAAATAGATTCACATCCAGAATTATTACAGGCCGTCCAAACGAAGTCTCCCTCTGATCCTGGGCTGCGTTTGTCAGGCCTCTTCTGACTGGCGGCCTCCTCTCTGTGCATCACACGTGCCCTCGTGCTGCGTGTTGCTGTTTTATATGTCTAACCCGGCGGCCGGACAATGCGTGCCAAAGGGAAACCCGAGGAAGGTAAACTGTGACCGGATGTCACCTGGCTCGTTGACTTACCCCAGCCCAGCCTGCCTTGCCCGCCACGGGTTCCAGGGGTAATGAGTCGGGGATGAGCTCCGAGGCCACGCGCAGCCATTGTGTAGGGTCATATTATATACCCGGGTACGTGTGTGTGTGTGTGTGTGTGTGTGTGTGTGTGTGTGTGTGTCTTTGGCGCAGTTCCCACTATTCCGTTTCCATGAATCCGTAGACCGTCAGTGACGTCATCGACGAGGAGGACGGTGGGAACCGGGGCCCACCCGGGCCCTCGCGCGGAGCTCCGTCGGCCAGTCTAGAGATGAATCCAGGCTAGCGGGGTTCCCACTATTCTGTTTTGACGGATCCCTCGACGTTAATGACGTCAAAATGACGTCAGCGAAACAGTGGCCGCTCGGCACGAATGATCAACTCCGTCAGTCCATCGCTCATCATTTGTTGAAAAACATATGGACAGCATTAACAAAAACGACGTCTTGTATATGCTATTTTGTACCTAAGTATTTTTATTTCATATTTTCATGATATGTAGAATATATTCAACGGCACTGGATTGGCACCACCCTGGATCCAAAAGTTAATTTGAGTTCATCTCTGGACTGGCTCCGCTCGGGGCCCGGGCGCATACTCATATTCGCCAAGTCTGGAACACCTCGTCTTCACGGGAAATTAGGACCAATCACAGCTCGCGCTCAGCCAGGCCACGTATTGGCAGCTCGTGACGTCATTACTTACCCTTTATTTACACAGTTTTATCATATATATGTTAATTATTTTGTGAGAACACACATATTTTAAACAGTTGAGATGTTTATACTGATGTTACTGATGTCTGACACATTATAACACAGAGCTGGAACACATAAGTGATAACTGACGAGCTTAGTTGTCTGTGGGGGCGTGAACTGGATACAAGAAGAGCGTGATTCAGTCTGACAAGAATTTCTTTTTTACAATAGAGACACACATCTACCCCCCACCAACACACACACACACACACACACACACACACACACACACACACACACACACACACACACACACACACACACACACACACACACACACACACACACACACATACACACACACACACACACACACACACACACACACACACACACACACACACACACACACACACACACACACACACACACACACACACACACAGTCTGGGGTCTGCCTGCCATAAGGAAAATGTTAGTTTTCAGTGGGCACATAAACAAACTCTCAATTACAGTAGACAGAGGTGCAAATTTAGGTAAGGAGTTGGTAATGAGCTGTGTTTACTTTCCCTCCTCACACTCAAGATATGGCACTGAAAGTACTTTGATGAGATGGACAATTATTTGATAACTTATTCCAGTGATGACTATATGCATGTACTGTGTGGTGATTTTAATGCTCATACTCTCACTATGTTCTCTCTGGTGCTGGTGATGGTGATCTGGTGCCTGAAATCCCCACATAAGTGTAACTGATTATGGTATAACTAAGACCAGGGCAAACCAAGATCTGACCCTAGACAGGAACTTTTATGACAGGAAACTGGTTGAAATTTGTAAAAATCATCAAGTGTTTATATTTAATGGAGTGAGGGGGGAAGACTGGTATTTGCATACAATACAAATATATATTACTTCTTAGGTTCACATGAAGTTATGCAGTATGTGGTGGTTTTTAGAGTATTGGATTATGCTTCGCTATTGTCTGATGTACACTGTGGATTACACGTAAAGATGAAATTTATGGGACCAAGTAATGTACCCGCTAGCGAGTGATGACAACATTGATAATAATGAAGGGAATATTCTAAATGATCACGATAATATGGATAATGAACTCTCACCATTACTTAATGACCCTATAACCGACGAAGAGTTTGCAAGAAATATTTAAAATAAAAAAAACAATAAATCCCAGCATCTGACAAGATATTAAATGAATGCATCAAAAGTACTCAGCATATTTTGTCCCCCCTATTTGTTAAGCTGTTTAATAAGATACTTGATACTGCCAGCTGAGTGGCTGGTTGGGGCAACAGTGCCGCTTTATAAGAATAAGGGTGACACTCAGCATGTTAACAACTACCGGGGGATCACTTTGCTTAGTTGTATGGGAAGCTGCTTACCTCAATACTTAACGAGAGACTCATTGAATACTCAAATACTAAGTTTATTATTAATGAAACACAAGCAGGCTTTAGGCATGAGTTCTCTACACTGGATCATATATTTTTGCTTAAATGTATAATTGATTTGTTCAACTGGAGGAAAAGGAAGCTGTTTGTGGACTACAAGAAAGCTTTTGATATGGTGTGGCGTGAAGGTTTGTGGTACAAGTTGGTGAAGGAAAAGGTGTATGGGAAAATATTTAATGTAATCAGAAACATGTAATCAGGTCTAGTGTCATGCTGAACCAACAGACATCAGACACCTTTGTATGTAATGCAGGGTAAGGCAGGGAGAAAATTTGTCACCATTGCTGTTCGCTTTTTATATTAATGATATTGGAAGTAAATTGAATTGTAATTATTAGATTTTGGTGATGATTTCTTAAATTCATACCTAAAACTCCTGGTATTAATGTATGCAGATGATACAATTATTGTGTGTGATAGTGAGGAGGGAATGCAGCAAGCCTTGACTGCTTTTAATCTGTACTGTAATCGGTGGAAACTACAACTTAACAGCAACAAAACAAAAATAGTCATGTTTAGTAGGGGAAGAGCCAACATTGATAACTACAAATTTGAATTTGGAGGTGAAAATATTAGTAGTGCAAGACTATAAGTATCTTGGTGTGTTATTTAAGCAAGCTGGAGCTTAAAGAACAGGCAACACGGGCAATGTATTCACTGATAGGAAAGTGTAGGAAATTTGACTTGCCAGCCGACATGCAAACTGAACTATTTAATACCACGGTGTTGCCCGTACTGACATATGCCAAAGAGATTTGGGGATTTTATAGAGTTAGAGAGTTAGAGTCTTTGCATATGAATTTTTTAAAACAGGCATTGGGAGTTCATAGGATTACTAGCAGTGAAATGGAATATAGTGAGCTGGGAGTATTTCCACTTGACTACATGTAAAGAGCAGAATGATTGGATATTGGTCTAAAATTACTTTAGGTAAAGATACAAAATTTTGTTCAGTAATGTATCACTGCTTGTTACATTTGGATAGGTTAGGGGTATATACTTCTCCATGGTTATTATTAAAAACATTTGTGATGAGTGTGGTATGTCATGGTTATGGTTGTCTCAAGATGTTCCCAATACAACATGGGTTAAAAAAGCTGTGGAATTGAGATTGAAAGACCAGTGGATTGCAACTTGGCACAACAACATAGTAACAAAATCTCTGTGCAGTAACTACAAAATGTTTAAGGTGGATTATGGCATGGAGTGTTACATTTCAAGCTTACAGAAGAGCAACCCAAAAATGGTGACGAGATTAAGAACTTGTAACAACAGTTAATGCAACTGTTAATGCTGGCAGGCATCAAGGTGTAAATAGAGAAAATCGGCTTTGTAATAAGTGTGATTCTGGTGTTGTGGGAGATAAACTCCATGTTCTTTTTGAGTGCACTGATAGTGAAATTGTAAGGTTGCGTGATATGTACATACCAAGCTATTATACACACAGGCCATCATATTTCAAATATATATCACTGATGCAAACCACCAATGTTACCATCATGAAAAACTTTGCTCTGTTCTTGAGGCCAGTGCTAAGCATGTTCAGATGAGTGTCTGGTGTCGGCACTCATTATTCTCCTTCAATTATATATATTTCTTAGTACCTCTTTTTTTTACGCTAGTTAATGTATTGAATTATTGTTGTGTTTGTTTTGGTTAGTTACATAACCAGATATTTACTTGTTGCATGGACATATTGTTATCTATTTTTACTTTTGGAGGAGCTCCATACATTTTTATAAAGTCTGAGCCTAATCAATAAATTCAATTCAATTCAATACACACAAGACGCTTTGTTTCTTCATTTTTCATGGTTTTAAGGTGTTTTATGCAAAAAAAAAATTCGATTTTTCATCCGACGCTGGGATGAGGAGGAAATTACAAAATACCAAAACACTGTACGGGTTAAGTGGTTAAGTGATAGCGTACTGGACCCACATTCGCCGCGTGATGGACGACGCGGGTTCGAATCCTCACGCTACCACTCGGATTTTTCGGTCACCGCCGAGTGGCTTAAAACTACCCACATGCTGTCCTGAAGACCACCCATCAACCCGGACTCTAGAGCAAGCCGTCCAAGCGAATCAAGTACGAGTTCGGGGCAGCATGAGCCAATGCAAGATGGCGCCACTATAAAACACTCGCCTGCGCCAGAACGGGCTGGGCCGAACATCAGGCCCCACCTGGAAGAAGCCTTGGGCCGACCATCAGGCCCCACCTGGAAGAAGCCTTGGGCCGACCATCAGGCCCCACCTGGAAGAAGCCTTGGGCCGACCATCAGGCCCCACCGGGAAGATGCCTACCGGCGCAATAGGCAACAACGTAAAAAAAAAAAAAAAAAAAATGTTGGTTACCCCGCTTCCCACACGTCATTCCTCCTCCTCCCTCCCTTCCTGCCTCCTCCTCTTCCTCCTCACACTTCTCTCGTTCCAATTTTCATTCTCCATTCCTTCCATGTCCTCTGTTACTTTTTGTCACTGTTCCTTTCGCCTTTCAGCTATCCCTTTATTCTTTTCTCCAGATTTTTCCTCCCTCCCTCTCTCCCTTCCTCCGTTAACTCGTTCATTCGTTCATTCATTCCTTTCTTCTTCTGCTCTCATTTATATTTGCCATCTCGCTCCTTTTCCTCTTTCCTCTTTCTTTTTTTCCTTCATCCATGGATTCATCTATTTATTTATCGCTGCTTTTTTCCTTTCTTCTTTCCTTCATTTTCCTTCCTTTTATTATCATTTTTCTTCTTTTTTCCTTGCTTAATCTTTCGTTACTTTCCTTTTCTATTTTAGCCTCATTTCCTTTCTTCCTATGCAGTTTTATGCTTTTCTTCATCTTTCCTTTTTTTTCTCGTTTCCTTACATATTTTCTTCATCCCATTTCCTTCCGTTTTTTCCTTCCATCAGTTATGGTCATTCCATCCATCATTCCCTTCCTCAGTCCTCTTTATTCCCTCCTTCCCTTTCCTGGCCACTTCCCTTCCTCTGTGTCTGACTTCCTCCTTGTCGTTTCTTCCATTCTTTTTCGTCCTACATGTCTCCTTACCTCCATTACTCCTTTACCGTCAACATGCTCATCTTTTACACCTCCTTTCCTTTCCTTGCCTCTTCCTTATTTCTTGCCTCCATTCATTCATTTTCCCTTCCAAATAGCCGTGAATATCAAACGCCTCTACTTTTTCTACCTCCTTTCCTTTTCCTCCGTCTTCCTTCCTCCTTTCTCTTCATTCATTCATATATTTATTTTCACATCTTTAGCGCCTTTCCCTTTCCAACAGCCTCGTTTTCAGTATTTAACTTCCTCTCCCTTTTCTCCTTCATTCCTCGTTTCCTTTCCTCCTTTCTTCAGTCATTCAATTCCTCCCTCCCGTTTCTCCGTTAACTCCATCTATACATCGACCAGTCCCTTCTTGCTTCCCTCCCTTCCTCCTCCCTTCCTTCCCCACCTTCTTTCCCTCCGTTCACCTAAATGTGAGGGAAGGAAGGCAAGCTTCTAACAGATCTTCACTGTGGTCAGTTACGGCAGAAACTGTAAAAAAAAAAATATAACTCTCTCTCTCTCTCTCTCTCTCTCTCTCTCTCTCTCTCTCTCTCTCTCTCTCTCTCTCTCTCTCTCTCTCTCTCTCTCTCTCTCTCTCTCTCTCTCTCTCTCTCTCTCTCTCTCTCTCTCTCTCTCTTGTTTATTTCTTGTTTCCACATTGGAATTGTGTGTGTGTGTGTGTGTGTGTTTGTGTGTGTGTGTGTGTATGTGTGCGTGTGTGCGGAGGTTTGTCTTGATCGTGATGTATTTCTAATCGTTCTTTTCTGTTTGTGTTGGTGCATGTCGTTTAGATTTGCCTGTTTTTGATTTTGTTGTCACTGTAGTGGACTGTTCTTGTTCTTGTTGTGATCAGACCATGCTGTTGACGTTGTTGTTGTTGTTGTTGTTGAGGTGGTGGTGGTGGTGGTGGTGGTCAGTGCCGGTTCTAACTTCTGATTCCCTAAGCTGGATCTATTTTCGCCCCCCCCCTCCCCCGCCTCTTTGTTCACATTTTCTTCTATGTATTCACCCCACGAGTTATAGCAATGTAAAGTAAATAACCTGCTCTGTATAATCCCTTAATCTCCTTATGAATTTGTTTGATATCATTACTTGTAGAGCTCTTTTCTGGGGATGATAATAACAGCAGCATCTCCATATGCCCGATTTTATCTTTTACACATCTTGAGGCCACCATTGGTCAGAGGCTCCAGGCACTGAGCGTGGTGAGCCCACAGGAACGCCGGCACTGGTGGTGGTGGTGGTGGCGGTGGTGTTTTTTGCTGGTGTCTAGAGAACAGGTGGATGCGTTTCCAGCGATATAAAGTCATTTAGTCTGCTAACCATAGTGTGTGTGTGTGTGTGTGTGTGTGTGTGTGTGTGTGTGTTGGGGGCTGGAGGGTTAAAACTACTTTTAGAGGTAGTGGTGTTGTTGTTGTTGAACGTATATATATGTATATATATATATAGATATATATATATATATATATATATATGTATATATATATATATATATATATATATATATATATATATATATATATATATATATATATATATATATATATATATATATATATATATATATATATATATATATATATATATATATATATATATATATATATATATATATATATATATATATATATATATATATATATATATATATATATATATATATATATATATATATATATATATATATATATATATATATATATATATATATATAATAGTTATCCATTACATAAACACACACACACACACACACACACACACACACACACACACACACACACACACACAGGTGACTGAAATGCGTAATGAATAATTAAATTCTAATTCCCGTCTCCTCCTCCTCCTCCTCCTCCTCCTCCTCCTCTACCTCCTCCTCTCTCTCTTCCTCCACCTCGACCTCTTCCTCTAAGACCTCCATAGACCGCTACGTCTTCTGGTGTCTGTTCGTCCTCTGTATTCATATATATATATATATATATATATATATATATATATATATATATATATATATATATAAATATATATATATATATATATATATATATATAGAGAGAGAGAGAGAGAGAGAGAGAGAGAGAGAGAGAGAGAGAGAGAGAGAGAGAGAGAGAGAGAGAGAGAGAGAGAGAGAGAGAGAGAGAGAGAGAGAGAGATGACAGGGGGAGGAGCCCTCATCTATGTCCTCCTGTGTAGCTTACTAGTAGTAGCGGTAGTAAACAGACACCCTCGTCATAGACTGATAGGTCTTCTGGTGTCTGTTCTTCCTATGTATTCCTATGTATTCCTCCTCCTCCTCCTCCTCTTCTTATCTTCCTCACACGGCTCGCCAGTCAGTCGTCTTTTTAAGCTCCCAGGGTAAGTGTGTGTGTTTGTGTGTGTGTGTGTGTGTGTGTGTGTGTGTGTGTGTGTGTGTGTGTGTGTGTGTGTGTGTGTGTGTGTGTGTGTGTGTGTGTGTGTGTGTGTGTGTGTGTGTGTGTGTGTGTGTGTGTAATAATAATTAACGGTTTATTCAGTGTCACATGCAGCCAACGGCTGAAAATACATATCAGAATCGAAGATCAAAAAATAGAAATAGTAATAGAACTGTAAAAGAGCACCAATGTCCTTGGCAATGTAAAGGCTTTGTGCAATATTATAAAAGAGAAAATATAAAATACAATGGAAAACATACCCAATGGTAAAACTGGGGGAAGTCATAGTTAAAAGGAAAATGATAAAAGTGACTAGTAAAACAAATGACTAGTAAAACATCAATGGTGGTTAAAAAGCTTGACTAGAGTGGGGACGGTGCTGTGCTTATAACGGTCGGTGCGGCTCTAATGGGAACTACTATCCATATCAGACCCTCTGACATGCCGTTTTTCGCAGATATCTTTCAAACAAAGACTCGGATCAGCATGGGACTTTGGCACAGATTGTTTCACACACTCTGCTAATTTTTGACGCTATTGTGCAATGCCAGATGCGGTTAATTATGGCGTTTACTCTTGACTGTGATGGCAAAACCTGCGTGAGCCACTTACACATTCGAACAAGTGAGGCGTGACGTATTTGTAACGTGTATCCACTACCTACCTCCACCCCTGGCTTCCCGTACTCCCATCCCTTCCTTTCCCTTCCTCCTCCCCCTCCCCTCTTTCACCCCAAATGCCCCCCCCCCCTCTCTCTCTCTCTCTCTTGTCTACAATGGCGGATAACTCGAAAGTATATGCTAAGTATGGTAGGGTGTATGGTAGGGTGTTCAAGGTCGTGTGATGCACACGACCCTGATTCATGTTCCAGCGTAACTGAATGTTGCTTAAGTGCTGTGTGAGGTTTGTTTGACAATTATACAACCATTGAAAGTTGTAGGAGTATATGACCCTCCGTCCCACAGGTTACGTTGAGCGTATAAAGGGATGAAGCACGTAGCTGACGCAGGGGCGGATACAGGGGGGGTGGGAGATAATCTCGATTGTATGCGGATAGTCGGAACAAAACTGACTCGCTTATAATGTGCTGCAGCTATAATACGGAGTGTGTCGTCGGCTGTAGGCATATGCAGGAGCGGATACGGGGGTGGGGAGCCAGATGGACTGGGCCCCCCAAAAAATATTAGGATAATTAAAATATTTGAAATACCCATGAATTGAGAAAACAAAATGTATGTAAGACCCCTAGAATGCTAGAGAGCTGGGGAGCGAAGCCGGCCGCCGCTAGATAGCTCTGGACGCTGTCCTCCAAACTTTAAAAAAATCCTCCTCTATAGGTTCCTTGGGCCTTACTATGCGGAGGTGGACGGGATGCTCAGGCAAGATTAAATTTTTTTCGGTGTCTGATGTAATTTTTCACTCTCCTGCAGGCCAGGGCACAACGAGCACAAAAGGAACACAAAGGGAACACAACGGAAGAACAAACAACAGCAGACCTGATGGTCCTTACGAGGCTGTTTGTGATAAGGTACACTAACTATCTAATCAAAGGTGGAAGATGAAGGACAGCAAAGGCGATGGCTCCTCCCCACCCCCCATCCCTCCACCCAAAGCTGGCACGAAAGGAAAAAGAACCGTGCAGCATGGAAAAACTGCATGGAAATTATGTAGGAAAGAGGAAAGAATTACCATTACTGCTACCACTAACCGGGCGATAAAAGCGGACAAGGACACCAGTATTCGAAAGAACTTAACGTCATTACGACAATGAGTAATATCTTAGTTGCTGGTTGGATTCAAAATACTTGTCTAATCTATTCTTGCAGGCCGTAACAGTTGTACTATCAACGACATCACAGGGTAGAGAGTTCCAAACATTAACAACTCGACTGAAGAAGAAGTGTTTAGCTTCGTACGACGAGAATCTTTTACCACTTATCTTCAAATTGTGATTTCTTCTTGTTCTATTTGATCGATCAATTGTAAAGTAATTTTCCGCATAAATATCACTGAATCCTTTAAACATTTTAAACACTTCTATTAGATCGCCTCACATTCTTCATTTTGATAGGCTGAATAAATTTACTTCTTTAAGCCTTTTTTCATATGATAAATTTCTCAACCTAGGAATCATCTTTGTTACTCTTCGTTGAACCCGTTCCAACTTTTTTATGTATTTTCTGTAATAGGGAGACCAAAACTGTACACAGACGGGGTCGAACCAACAAATTATACAGTTTTAATATTACTTTTTCCGATTTATTATTAAAGACTCGTCCGATGAAGCCAACCAATTTGTTTGCAATTTTAACTACCTCTGAACAATGCTGACCGGGCTTTAAATCGCTTGATATAGTGGTTCCAAGATCATTTTCTTTACTTACTGCAAAGAGTTGTTGGACATTCATTACGTGCCGAACGCGATTGTTATTTTTTCCGATGTGCAACACTTTACTTTTGTCAACGTTAAAATTCATTTGCCATTGATTGGCCCAACGTGCAAGTCGATCTAGATCTGATTGTAAAGCTTCTTCGTCGAGTGTCGCAGTTACTTTACTAGCAATTTTTGTGTCATCAGCAAATTTTGATACTTTGCAAGTGAGCCCATCATCGATATCATTAACATAAATTAAGAAGAGCATGGGGCCAAGCACTGATCCTTGAGGTACGCCGCTTCTGACATCGAGCCAGTTAGATGTAACACCGTTTAGAACTACTCTCTGTTTCCGCTCAGAGAGTCCACAAGCCAATTGTGAATGTTACCCGAGATACCGTGCGCCAATAGTTTGCTGAGCAATCGTTGGTGGGGGACCTTATCAAATGCCTTTTGAAAATCCAGATATATGATATCTACTGATCTGCTTTCATCGAACACCTCAAAAATATAATGAAAAAAATCAAGTAAGTTAGTTAAACACGAACGTTTACTACGGAAGCCATGTTGCGAATTATTTATTATATTATTTTCTTCGAAGAATTTCACCATATTGTCGCGAATGATAGTCTCCATGAACTTACACACAATCGATGTCAGGCTAATTGGTCGATAGTTTCCTGGATGAGACTTGTCCCCCTTTTTGAAAAATAGGGGGACAAGGGCCCCGCGCTCTTATGAGCCCCGCACTCATCTAACAATCTATATACTCGTGCAGGGCCGAAGTACGCCGTACCCACGGGGGGAAGGGGGTTGGGGTGTCGGACCCCCCCCCCCCCCCCATCTGCTAAACTGGCCACTTTCAGAGTCAAGACGAAAACTGGTACCTTTCTGTTGCATTTCTGGAGAACTCAGGATTTTCTTTAATTATTTAAGTATTTAAGTTCCGGAATCGTATATTGAATATTATAGAGCAACATTTAATGGCCTAGGAAAAAGTCTTTGTGAACTCATTCCTCACATGCAAGCAGAAAGTGAATTTTAGTGCAGGCCACTATCATCATTCGGCACTTCGAAGAGGAAATAAGGGAAGACTTTCTTGCCTTCGTGCACGCCCATTACCTCACCGGTAAAGGTTTAGCCTGGCTCCTTTTTGCGCACCGTTGAAGACCTCGGATTGGACATGGCCAAGTGCAGGGGACTTGGTTTCGATGGAGCAAGTGCCATGATGGGACAATTAAAAGGGTGTGCCGAAGTACTCATGAAGAAGTACACCCTGGCCAAGCCAATCCACTGCTTTAACCACCGGCAGAATCTAGTACTGACGAAGGCGTGTGACGTCAAGGAAGTGAAGATCGCTCTTCAGACACTGACCGAGGTGTACAACTTCGTTCATTCTTCGAATATGAGCTCTCCGCTTCACAGATCAAGGTTGTCAAGCTTACCTCGGCCAAGCACGAACAGCTTGTTCTCCTGTGCCCCACCAGGTGCATTGAGAGGCATGACGCTGTGCTGGGTTTGTTTCGTTGAATTTCTGCCTGTCATCGCTGTTTTTCTCGAGGAAGAACTTGACACCACCGCTGGGCTCGTTCTCATCGCCATACGTGTTCCCCACTTTCTCGTTGGGCTGGTTGTAGTGGAGTGAATATTGGCGCATACTCTCGAGCCAAGCCGAACTCTTCAGAGAAAAGATGGCGACCTGGTGTCAGCCTATGCGTGGCATCGAGACCATTTTTGCCAGGTTCAGAGCAGATGCAGAGAATCATTTCCACGACGTGTTCATGAAAGCGGAAGAGCTTTTGGTCGAGGTGGAGTCATCGCATGACACCATCCCTGTGCCACGACTCTGTGGACGACAGACCCAGCGAGAATGCTGAGGAGTACTACCACCGGGCGGTGCACATTCCGTTCGTGGACCACGTCTTGGCTGAGTTGAAGAGTCGGTTCGGCGATGACACAGTGCCTGTCGCACTTCAGCTCAAGCAACTCCTAAAAGGCCCCGAAACGGATGTTGCGGCTGTGCTTCAAGCAGTTAAGCTCTACGAGCTCGACATCGAATCCTTGACACTCGTGAAGGTGGAAGCGGAGCGCTGGGCATATCTGTTCCGATCTTCCAAACTATCAAAAAAGCCCAGGCACACACCAGCATGTTCCCCAATATCGCCATTCTCTTGAAAACTCTGTTGACGCTTCCAGTCTCCAACGCGGAAGCCAAGAGGTCTTTCTCAGCATTGAAAAGGCTGAAAACCTGTCTGAGGAGTACCGTCGGCCAAGAGTACCTGAACGGACTTGCCCTCCTCTGTGTCCACTATGATATCCCCATTTTAGTCGAGAGAGTGATAAGCAAATTCGGCAAAAAAAAAACGCCGACTACTCTTTGCTTAGTGAGGCACTTGTTGAATACTTGGAAATTTGTAAATATATTTCTTTAGATCAGTCAATCTTTACAAATGTGTTACCTCAATCCCATGTACGTAAAAAAAGCCCTATAAGAATTCCTTTTTATCTTCAGCTTTTTTTTTACAACAAAGGAAACAGCTCAAGGCACAAAAAAAGGAAACAATAATAAAAAATGCCCGCTACTCGCCGCTCCTAAAAAAAAAACGAATCAAAAGAGGTGGCCGAAAGAGAGGTAAATTTCGGGAGGAGAGGTTTCCTGATACCCTCCTCTTGAAGAAGTTCAAGTCGTAGGCAGGAGGAAATACAGATGAAAGAAGATTGTTCCAGAGTTTACCAGCGTGAGGGACGAAAGAGTGAAGATGCTGGTTAACTCTTGCATTAGGGGTTTGGACAGTATAGGGATGAGCATGAGTAGAAAGTCGTGTGCAGCGGGACCGCGGGAGGGGGGGAGGCATGCAGTTAGCAAGTTCAGAAGAGCAGTCAGCGTGAAAATAGCGATAGAAGATAGAAAGAGAGGAAACATCGCGACGGAATTTAAGAGGTAAAATACTATCAGTAGGAGGAGAGCTGATGAGACGAAGAGCCTTAGACTCCACTCTGTCCAGAAGAGCTGTGTGAGTGGAGCCCCCCCACACGTGAGATGCATACTCCATACGAGGGCGGACAAGGCCCCTGTATATGGATAGCAACTGTGCGGGGGAGAACTGGCGGAGACGATACAGAACGCCAGCCTCGAGGAAGCTGATTTAGCGAGAGAGGAGATATATGAAGTTTCCAGTTGAGATTTTGAGTTAAGGATAGACCGAGGATATTTAGTGTTGAAGAAAGTGCCAGCTGAGTGTTGTCGAAGAATAGGGGATAGGTGTTTGGAAGACTGTGTCGAGTTGATAGGTGGAGAAATTGAGTTTTTGAGGCATTGAAGGACACAAGGTTCCTTCTGCTGTCTACTGTCTAATTTTACATATTAGCTCTTTTTTGTAAAGGTTAGGTTTGTTATTTATATATGCCCTGCATTATGATCACCCTTGCTGCTTACATATCGAAATATACGTTTAGTTTTCTTGACGATTTCTACCTGTTCAGATCTGCCTTTTTACTGGTCGGATGTACAATTTAAATTGTTTCTTGTTATTGCTTGCCAGCTTAAATATTGATTGCACTACATATATAGATACAAGAAAAAAGCAAATGTCACATATACGTTGATTGCTCGGGAGCTGCGGATTTTAAGCAAAGAACCGCCATCACTATCCATTGGTCTTCACTGTTTTGAGGCTGTCGCTAACTTTTTTTAATTTTACCAGCGGCCTCCCCCCAAATTGATTTTCTGGATCCGCCCCTGAGCTGACGCTTGATCATTTATAGGAAATCGCGTAGGAGACGGAAAGGAATAACGGTGGAATTGAAGCGGGAATTCATTGCAGAATAAAAACGTGAAACGAAATTGGAGAAATATATTAATAATTTATTCTGATGTTAGGAAAAGACTGCCTTACGATGTGTTCATGTAGATATGTTGAAAAGTCATAGCAAACAAAATAAATAGCGAGTATATGATGGGTGGATTAATAATGTAAATAACTGACCACATAGGCTATGTTACTTCAACTTTCATCACCATCGACAAACAGGTCATCCTCGTCATCACTGTTGATGCTGGTGCAGACGGGATATAATTTATATTTATCTGCCATTAATTCAAGTCATACGTGTGCATGGATTCATATCTCGTGTACAGCACAAGTGTTTGTGGGAGAGAGAGGGTAGGAGGGAGGGAAAGGGAGGGATAGGAGTAGGGGAAGCCAGGGGTGAAGGTAAGTGGTGGATACACGTCACAAATACGTCACGCCTCACTTGTTCGAATGTGTAAGTGGCTCACGCAGGTTTTGCCATCACAGTCAAGAGTAAACGCCGTAATTAACCGCATCTGGCATTGCACAATAGCGTCAAAAATTAGCGTAGTGTCTGAAACAATCTGTGCCAAAGTCCCATGCTGATCCGAGTCTTTGTTTGAAAGATATTTGCGAAAAACGGCATGTCATAGGGTCTGATATGGATAGTAGCTTGTTGGGGTTGCGTGGGGCTCGTCGAGGTGGCGGTGCGTCGGGGGGCAGGAAGTCGCGGTGGCGGGGGTTGTTTACTTACTTAGTTTACTTTTTGTGTCTAGAGGTCTTGTGCCTCACAGTCGTGGTGGTCCGCAGCTGTTTTGGAAGTTGCTGGCGTCTTGCTTCTACAGCCGCACTTGGTTCGGTATGGAATTTGAGGCTGCTCTGCAGACTGCTGTATAGCCTGGCACTGGTGGTTCATCGGGCACTGCCTTAAGGAACCTGTCCAGTGCAGCTTTGAACCTGTCCACTGAGCAGCCTGTGATTTCCCGTACCTCTTTTGGTAGTGCGTTGAAGATTTTTGGACCGTCGTGGGCTAGGCTGGCCGCCAGCTGTGTTCTAATTTTCCCCGGCGCTCTTGTCGGCAGAGCGTATCATGAACACATTCATCCAGCTCTTCCGGAGATGTGGGCTGTCAGCATTCCCGGTGTGGGGTCAGGGACAGTACCCTCCAGGATTTTCCATGTGTAAATGGCCCGGTATCTGTCCTTCCTCCTTTGCTGGGAGAGCAAGCTGGGAGTTGAGCAGTTTAATTAGGTCAAACTTCTCAGGGCCGGTGGTGTGCTGGGTAGCGAGGGTGGTGAGGTGCAGAGTAACAAGGGGGGCTTCATAGGTGGTGTAGGAGGTGCCAAGGATGATCTTGACGGCCCTTTTCTGAACCCTCTCTAGGCGGCCGAGCTCGGTGGCGGTGAGGCAGGGAGACCAGGCAGGGGAAGCATACGTTAATTTGGGCTGGATAAACATCTTGAAAGTGGTTGCCAGTTCAGGGGCGAGAACACCTGGTGATTTCAGCCGCCGTAGCATGTGGAGCCTGTATGAGGCAGAGCTCACCACGCTGTTGGCATGTGGGTCCCAGGTCAGCTTGTCGTCAAGTGTAACGCCAAGGAGTTTGGTGGAGCTGACCAGGTTGAGGGTGGAGTTGCCTACTGTGAGGGTGGGCGCTGGGGTTGGGGTGGGGGAGAAATCGAACAACATGGTAACTGATTTCTGGTGGTTGATGGTGACATTGTTGTTGGTAGTTCCGGTGAGGAGGTTGTCAAGAGTTTGCTGGATGTGGGTGTAGTTTGGGTTGTTGTTGTTTATGGCCGTGGCGATGGTTGAGTCATCAACGTACTTCCAACGATGCGCGGTGTCCAAGAGAGCGTCGTTGATGAGGAAGAGGAAGCACAAGGGGCCCATCCTGCTGCACCCCACACGTGAGGGGCAGGAAGCTGGACACTTCTCCCTGCACACGTACGGCCTGGCGGCGACTGGAGAGGAAGTCGGCTAGCCAGGAGATGAGGCACTCCCTGATGCTAGTGGATGCTGCCTTGGAAAGTATTATTGTGTGGTCCACTAGGTCGAATGCTTTACGGAAGTCAATGAAGGTGCAGACGGCAGATGTTTTTCGTTGGTCTAGGTTCTTTTGAATGAAGTCTAAGAAGCTGGTGAGGCAATGAGTGGTGGAGGAAGCTCGCATGTTGCCAAACTGTCGCGCATCAACCCCGGGTGCCTGATCCTCGTACACCCAGCCTGCCACGAAGCTCTCGCACAGGAGGCTGGGCAGCGGAGTTACCATTACCGTTGATGAGGTTTCAGGCTCCGGTCCGCCGCCGTAGCAGCGCTCCACAGGGCCGCTAACTTTATAACAGTAATATTAGCACCTAAAGTTGTCCTCAATCCTCATATTTGTTAAGTCGTAGGATTTAGTGAATAAGTGAGTCTTCAGCGCTTTCTAGAAGATTGCCAGACTGTCACTGTTCTTATCATCCCCGGGTAACTCATTATAGAGCCGCGGGGCACTCTTCTCAAATGCTCTAAAACCCAGTTCCAGGTTGACCCTGGGCTCATAGAGTCTATACCGTTCTGTACTGTGTCTCACTGACATGGTGGTGTCCAAATAAAAATCCTGTAGTATATTTCTCAAATATCCAGGTTTACCAAGTCGCGTTGCTTGATAAGTCAAGAGACATATTTTGTAGACTATTCGTGCCTTAATGGGCAGCCAATGCAAGTCTATAAGTGCAGGTGTTATTCTCCCACGGGGGGGCAGACCCTTTATTAGCCTTGCCTTAATGGGTAGCCAATGCAAGTCTATAAGTGCAGGTGTTATTATCTCACGGGGGGGCAGACCCTTTATTAGCCTTGCCTTAATGGGTAGCCAATGCAAGTCTATAAGTGCAGGTGTTATTATCTCACGGGGGGGCAGACCCTTTATTAGCCTTGCAGCTCTATTCATAGCAAGTTGTAGTTTCTTCAGCAGATATTTAGGAAGGCCATAATAAAGTGAGTTACAATAATCCAGCCTACTAGTTACATGATTATATATAAGCATCTTCATAGTCTTATCATCCAGGTATTTCTTGACAAATGCAATATTTCTCAGATGGTAGCCTGCCGTTCTCACCACCTGATTGATCTGTTCTTTGAATGATAGAGTGCAGTCAAGTATCACACCTAAATCTTTGACTGACCTTTTTACAGTCATAGTGTCATCTTTTATCCGAAGAGTGGAAATATCTAGCCTCCTGAGATCCTTGTTCTTCCCCACAATCAAGCATTCAGTTTTATCCTCATTCAGCTGCAGTTGCTTAGAATTCATCCATTTCCCAACATCATCCATAATTTTGCTCAGCTTATCTTCAGTGTTTTCCACGTCACTCAGCGACAAATAGAACTGTGTATCATCAGCATACAGTTTACAGTCAACTGCATGCCTTCTTAGCAAATGTGAAAGACCGATAGTATAAACACAGAGTAAAATTGGAACCAGTTCCCTGGGGGACCACTCTTTGCAAATGTTTATGAGTAGAGAACGATTTATCTATCTATCTATCACAGTAAGTTCTGCTCTCAAGGTAACTCCTCAGATAATCCAGCGCGCCACGCTCAATTCCAATATTCTTACAATCCTGAAGCAGTAGACTGCTCCACCGTGTCAAACGCAGCACTCAAGTCTAACAAAATCAGATCACCACATCTCCCTTCATCCATGAGTACAAGCAAATTGTTTACCACCGAACAGAGAGTAGTTTCAGTTGAGTAAAGCCTCTTGTAGACTGTTTATTTATCCGGTAAAGCCTGCACCACTAGCAAATGCTCCATTAGCTGATTTAAGATCACATTTTCAAGTATCTTAGGTAGAAACGTCAAGTTGGATACTGGTCTAAAGGAACTAAACACTGTGGGTCCAGTTTACCTTTAACGATAGGTTTCACGATCGCCGCTTTCTCACTCTCAGGGAAAGTCTCGTTTTCGATACTAGTGTTAACCATCACAGTCATAATATTTAAGAAATCACAAAAATTTTCACTCCTAATGATGTCACTTATCGGCAAGGGATCGTTATCACAGTACGTCAGTTTCACCTTGTGTATGATAGTTTTCACCACAGCCACATCCACTTGTTGAAAGCTTGTTAACTTTATTTCAGGGACTGCTTCCACAGCGGATCCATGGTAACCGTCGCCTCTAAAGTTCATGATATCTCTCTCAATTTTCTTGTCAAAAAAGTCTAAAAACTTATTTGCCAGCACTTCATCCGAGAAACCATCCGGAAGCTTGTTAACCTTTCTGTTTCCAGTCAAACTGTCAAGCACCTTATATAATTTATTGATGTTCGGCCCTGCCTCCACAACCTTATTCCGATAGTATTCTCTTTTCCGTTTTATCACAAGCCGATTTTCTTTGTTTCTTGCCTCCTGGTATGCTCTTCTTGCCTCATCTGTTTTTTGCATCAACCACAGTCTTTCTTTTTTCCTTCTTCTCTCTTTTTGCCCACAGTATTTCCGCATTAAACCAAGGTGCATGATCTCTCAACACTATCTCCTTTTCAATCAGAGGACAGAGGCTGTTATACTCATCTTTAGCTAAACCATTATATAGCTTAACCAGGCAGGTAGCACAATTTCCACGTAACACCGAGCCATGTTCACAGATATCACGACATTTAATAGTAATTTCCTGTATTACAGAGTTAATCAGTATTTCTGGTTGAAATTTTTTTCGCAATCTGAACGTAATTTTTTTTCTCTGCACTGCTTCCCTCACGTATGGAATTTCAAAGGTTGCCAATTTATGCACCGGGGATATACAACATATTTCATCAACACACACGCCTTGCACTAGATCACCGTCTATATCGCTGAAAACCAAGTCTAGCACATGACCCCCTAAGGAAGTCATCTCGTTCACTTTATTAATCAGGTTGAAACTGTCCATCATCTCAATGAAGGCCATGGCAGAAGAATTTTCAGAATCACCAATCCCGGTCAAAAGCACCCGCGATGTCGAAAACGACGGCAATGGTATCCAGGCCGGTGTCTAGTGAGTCCTGCCAATCCCTGGAGACGAGCAGCAGGAGGTCTGAAGTGGAGCGGCCAGATCTGAACCCAAACTGCTGGTCAGTGATGAGGGCGTTGTTCTCGAGGTGGCGGATGATGACCTCCACCACTATTCTCTCTCTCTCTCATGTCCCGATACTCTACACCAGTATCAGCTGTCAAGGGATGACTTGGTTGCCCTGCAGCGTTGTGTGCAGACAGACTCGTGGCACAAACTCACTGACAGCATCAACCATCAAACGACTGTTGCCTCCATGTGGCACCTTATCAACAAGGTTGTGAAAAAGAAAACCCCCAGTGCCCTCCACCACAGCCCTGCTCACTACGCACAAGATCTTATCGATGAATGGTCAGCACAGTCTCGCGTCACCAACCTTCCAGCGCACGTGCACGCCGCTCTCTCCGCCCAGGATAATTACCGTGCACTCCGTCTCACCGCTGCCTTGCTGAACAGGGATGAAGAGGATGATGTAGCCATAACGGACAACGAGCTGCGACGTGCCCTCGCCAGGGGTAAGGCAACATCTCCAGGGGATGATGGCATTACCTATGCAGTTCTGCGGGCTCTCCTGGACGTCCCTAGCAACCCTCTCCTCCGGCTGTACACTCTCTGTCTCCGCCTCGGTTACGTGCCGCGAGCTTGGACCTGCAGCACGATTGTGCCCATCCCTAAACCGAGCACCGATAAGTTCCGACCTATCTCCCTCACCTCCTATTTCTCAAAGGTTTTTGAACGTATTCTCCTCTCCCGTCTTATGTTCCGGCTGCAGGACAAGCTGTCGCCCAGACTGTATGGCTTTTTGCCACAGCGAGGAACGCACCACTGCCTAATGGAGCTCTACACTCGTCTCTCTCCCGCCAGTGTTGTGGCCTTCATAAACCTCAAAAGTGCCTTTGACGTCGCCAACGGATATATCATTTTGGATCAATTAGTCGATTTTGGTGTCAAAGGGAACCTACTGAGGTGGATCAGGGATTACCTGCGTAATAGAACGTCTCGTGTTCTATTCAAGGGGGCGTGCAGTACCACAAAACGCTTTGAGCTCGGTGCCCCACAAGGTGGTGTTCTTAGTCCCTTTTTGTTCAACATCCTCGTCCATCGCCTTCATTCTCTACTTCCTGACGTCGACGGAACGACCATCACATGCTATGCAGACGACATTTGCATTCATTCAAGTTCTCCAGAAGATCTGCAACGCTACCTCCATTCTTTCTACGTGTCTGCCTCTTCGTGTGGCCTCAGTATCTCCCCAGACAAGATCAGAATCTTCTCACCCCGTCCTGCAAGAACACTGCCAGACTTCACTGTGGGTAACACCATCATACCTTTGTGCACGTAACATCTCTACCTGGGCGCCCCAGTCCGGATCACCCCTTCCATCCCAGCGAGACAGCGCGTGCATCCCCTTGTCCAGGACTTGCTAGCCCGACTGCAGCGACGTCTCGCTCCGCTCCGTTGGCTGACCAGCTACGCTGCCGGTGTGTCCATCCCTGTGGCCAGAACCATATACATAACGTTTATCCGATCTGTAGTTGACTATCTCTCTCCTGCACTTTGTCAACTCTCCAGAGCAACTTTACAGCCTCTTGAAAAGTTCCAGAATCAGGCAATGAGGCTCATTCTTGGTTGCCCCGTCTCCACCAGAATTGTCAATATGCAACGTGAACTACAGCTTCCGCCACTTGTGGACAGAATATACACCAACGTTACCTATTTCAGCATCAAATGTCTGCATCGCCCTCACCTCTCTCCCCACTTCTCTCACGTCATCGAGACCTCACTAGATCCAGCTGCACCTCGTCCTCTGCTTCGTAGTGGTGGTCGCACACTGGTCAACACTGTCAGCTCAAACATTCAGAGGCTCAACATCAACATCGTGGCGGAGGACGTGGATCGCGGCCCCCCTCCCTGGCAGACTCCAGTGCCAGCAGTCACCTACACTCTGACTTCCACGTCTGACCTACCTCAGCTCCAGCGACAACGAGCCCTGGAAACCATCGCCAGATTGTCCTCGTCTCTTCGCGTGGCCCACCACCTCTACACCGACGGTTCCCTTCAAGGGGACGGCAGTGCTGGCTGTGCTGTGTTCTCCCCCAATCTGGAGCCTCCGTTCGGGGGTTGGGCAGGGCGTCGTCTCCCGAATTCGTCTAGTTCTACGTACTGTGAGCTCCATGGACTCTTGGATGCTGTCACTTTGTTATCGCGGAGCAGACTCAACGGCCTCATCATCTGAGACTCAAAATCTGCTCTCCGTGCCCTCTTCTCCCCCAGGCCTACATACCAGCAACTGGTCACACAAATTCTCCGCCGCCTTGCCACAGCCCTCGAGAGTTCACTGTCGGTGCACTTTTTATGGATTCCGTCACACATCGGTCTCTTGGCCAACGACGTTGCGGACCGTCTTGCAAGGGCTGCCTGTGACCTGAACCCGCCAGCTGCTGGTGCTGCTGCTACCTCCTTGCCGTGGTGCAAGAAAATGGTACGCCAAGCTGCCTGCTCCTCCACCCGTCACCGTAGCGATGCTGAGAGGGCCGCCAGTGCGTCTATCCAGCACTACGAACACTTCCTGCCTCGTCCACACATGTACCGTCGCTCCGGTCTCATGGTTCGCCGCCATAATGTAGTGTGTGCTCGTCTCCGGCTTGGGTACCGACGAGTGTGGCAGATGGCCGAGGCGGGGGACGCGCCTCACTTCTCCTCCTGCAAGCTGTGTGACGCGCCCAATGCTAACACCCTTGGACACTATTGCTTGGAGTGTCCACGTGTTGCTGACTTAATACCGCAAGGACTCTCACTTGTGGAGACATGTAAATATTTATCGTCTGGAAACAATCTAGATGTTATCCTCACTTGACATCCACATTTTGGGGGATGCTAAATATTTTTTTTTTCCCTACTGTTGACTCAGTATCACAGCGTGCCCTGTGAGGCACGAGTCGCCTGTATCCAAGTTAGCATCTTGAACATGTACTAGGCTTGGCACCCTTGCGTGTAATAAATTAATCAAAACAAAATCTCTCTCTCTTAACTTAAGAAAGCCAAAGCCTCCACCCACTATAAAATCTTTCCGTGACTTCGGTTGCTATTCGTCTTTTATATTCTGTAATTTACTAAGACATGTAGTGCAAAACTTTGATCACATTTTTATGACTGACGACGCCAATGTACAGGCAACTATTTTTACGGATATTTTCAATAAATGCCTAAACCAGTGTGCTCCTCTGGTAACTCAAGAACTTAAAAGACCTTTCGCCCCGTGGATCGATGAAAACTTGAAAGTTTTAATGCAGGAGAGGAATAATATACAAAATCAACTAAAAAATGACAGACACAACGAACAATTATGTGAAACATATGAGGCTCTTAAAAAACAAGTAAAAACACTACTGCATAAATCCAAGTCCGAGTATCACAATAAGAAACTTGATGAAAACGGAGGTAACACTGCGGCCACGTGGAATGTATTGAGGCAACTAATACCAAGCGCCAAAAATCGTTCTTCAGTCATCGTAGCAGATGAAGATAAAGCTAAAATTAAAGCCGAAAATTTTAATAAGTTTTTTGCTAATGTCGAGAAAGAAATGTACGAAAGATCGCAACAGTGTACAGTAGATCAAGATGAATTTCCACACCTTAACCTCGATACCGCCGTGCCAACGTACCAAATGTTTCGGCCTCAACCCACTGACACTGATACAGTAATACTAGCGATTAAGCATATGAAAAACACCTCATCCTGCGGTTCCGACGGTATTCCACTCCGCTACATAAAACAATCTCTTCCAGTAATCATCCCATACCTCACGTGTATCACCAACACTTCCATAGTCACTGGCACATTCCCGACACTATGGAAACACGCCATAGTAGTTCCTATTTTTAAGGCAGGTAACGCTAACGAACCTAAAAATTTTCTGCCCATTTCCCTCCTGCCTATCATTTCTAAAATTCTAGAAAAAATCATTGCACGACAACTTAACAAATTCTTAGAAACGAATCACCTCCTTAGTAACACTCAGCATGGCTTTCGATCATCTCTGTCAACAGATAGTGCTCTCCTCTCTCTATCCAACAAGCTGTACTAAAATATTGATAAAAAGAAGCTCTCTCTAGTTACCGTATTTGACCTGTCTAAGGCATTTGATAGCGTAAGTCATGAAAAGCTCAAGACCAAACTAACAAACTTAAAAATCGACTCCTTTTGGTTCGAGAGCTACCTGCACCACAGAACACAGTCCGTTCGTATTAACAACACTGTTTCTAATACACAAATTTCATACGGAGTTCCACAGGGGTCAGTCCTAGGACCAATCTTGTTTTTAGTTTACGTCAGTGACCTCTCACAACACATGTCTGATTGCCTCGTTATCCAGTATGCTGACGACACACATTTCGTACATACCGGAAATGTAAATAATATCCAGGACCTTATTCGCAATGGAAAAAAGCCTCTGATAAAGGCAAAAAAATACTTCAACATGAATGGATTAATGCTAAATACATCAAAAATCCAATGCATGTTTGTTGGAAGCAGGGCACTAACGTCTCAGATCCCACAAGACACTTGTTTACGGGTCGACGGCACCACCATTGTCCCGAGCAGCTCGGTGAAGAACCTCGGGCTGTGCTTCGACACACACATGACATTTGATGATCACATCAACCATATAAGCAGGAAGGTTTTCAGCACCATAATTTACATAGACAGAATTAAGGGTAATTTTAACAGAAATTCTAGAATCATTGTTATCCAGTTACTAGTCTTAAACATAATTAATTTCGGTATAAGAATTTGGGGCACAGCGAATACGACACGCCTACAACAAATACAAAAGCTACAAAACTTCGCTGCGAAAGTTGCAATAGGCGGTGTAGCAAAACATGACCGCGCCACACCTTTTATTAAAGAACTGGGCTGGTTGAAAATACGCGAAAAATACAAGCATGAGCTAGGAGTAACGATGTATAATGTTATTAAGGGAAATGTCCCAAACTATCTGTTATCGATGCCCTCAGTGAAGAACGTGCGCAGAGTCAACACCAGACAGCAGGACCACCTGTATGTCCCTAACACGAACACAAGTACTGGGGCGCGATCCATTCCCGTTAACGGCCCCAAGCTCTGGAATAGTCTCCCCTCCAAAATTAGGTGTGCACAGTCCACAATATATTTTAAGAATCAACTACTGTCGCATCTCCGTAACGAACCGTTGAACACGTAGCGCAGTCTTGCAAATTATACCGCCTCACCCCTCTTCATCTTACTGTTGTTATTTTAGGACAATTTTACCTTTTTTTATGAAGTTTGATTATATTGTATTTTAATGTTATATTTTGTTTTATATTTTAGGCTCTGCATGATATGATTTTATATTATTGTTTATCTCATGTCACTGTCTTATATAATTGATTATCTAATGACTCTAAAGCTTATGTCTTCTATTTAAATTAAAAAAAATTAATATATATATATATATATATATATATATATATATATATATATATATATATATATATATATATATATATATATATATATATATATATATATATATATGTATATATATATATATATATATATATATATATATATATATATATATATATATATATATATATATATATATATATATATATATATATATATATATATATATATATATATATATATACATATATGTACATTCGATGAAGAATAACCATTATAAGATTGAAAATAAACCTTTGACTTTGACTCTCTCTCTCTCTCTCTCTCTCTCTCTCTCTCTCTCTCTCTCTCTCTCTCTCTCTCTCTCTCTCTCTCTCTCTCTCTCTCTCTCTCTCTCTCTCTGTCCGGGTGTAATTGGTTAAAACAGTTGAATCGTGAGAGAGAGAGAGAGAGAGAGAGAGAGAGAGAGAGAGAGAGAGAGAGAGAGAGAGAGAGAGAGAGAGAGAGAGAGAGAGATTTACATATATTTACATTGATAACCAGACCACACAGACCCTAAGGCCCAAACAAGGTGGTCTGTCCTAAACCTAAGTGACAGTTGTTATGTGGCCACCATGGTGTTCAAACTGACCTAGTGAACATTTAGATGGAGGAGATAGCGGTCAAGATTATTCTTAAACGATGCAATCGAATTACACTGCACCACTGATGGTGGTAATCTGTTCCAATCTGGAACGACAGCATTAGTGAAGAATAATTTTGTGCAATCTGAATGAACTTGTCTACATTTGAGTTTAGCGCCATTATTTCTCGTTCGCGTCGAATCATCCATCACAAACAGCTTGGTTGGATCCACGTTGGTAAAACCGTTAAGTATTTGAAAGCACTCGATCAGCTTTCCTCTGAGGCGGCGTTTTTCAAGAGAAAACAGGTTTATATGTGAGAGCCTTTCCTCGTAGGGTCTGTTTCGTAATGAGGGAATCATCTTGGTTGCTCTACGCTGAACACCTAATTTAGCAACGTCTTTCGCATGGTGGGGAGACCAAAACTGCACGGCATACTCCAAATGAGGTCTGACGAAACTATTATACAAAGGTAGTATAACATCTTTATTCTTGAATGAAAAATATCTCTTAATCAAACCTATCATCCTGTTTGCATTTTTTAACGGACTCGATGCACTGCTGGGAACACTTGAGGTTAGACGCGACTGTGACGCCAAGATCTTTGACCGAGTGAACGCCTTCAACTTTAACGCCGCACAGTTCATAGTCCTTCTTTATATTTCTAGATTCAACCTGCGTAATCTGGCACTTGTTTATATTAAAAGGCATTTCCCATTTTACTGACCGATCTGATATTTTACGCAAATCTTCTTGTAGGCTCCGCCTGTCACATTCCGTAAGTACCGCATTGCCGATTTTCGTGTCGTCCGCAAATTTACTAATGAAATTTTTGAGACCAAGGTCAATGTCGTTGATGTAAATGACGAAGAGAACGAGTCCCAGGGCAGAGCCTTGGGGGACAACACTAGTGACTGGCATCCACTCATTGGTCACTCCATTTGTTACAACTCTTTGCTTTCTATTGCTTAGCCAGTGCTTGATCCATTCGTGAAGCTTACCCTCGATACCTATTTCCTTGATTTTATGAAACAACTTGTAGTGTGGGACTTTATCAAACGCCTTCTGGAAGTCTAAATAAATATTTTCAAGTGATTTAGAAACATCATAGTGTAACGGTGGAAGGCTTGGTTGCGTGTAGCTCAGACAGGGTCTTGGTGGGCGAACAAGGCGTGAAGGGAAACACTCGCTGCTGTAGGTGAATATATTCTTAACCTAAATACAGGGGAGTTGGAGAGAGCCGAGACAGTAGGTTTGTATCAGTTGGGCTCTCAGGAAGGAGTGAAAATTAGAGATTTGGAAAATAATTAAATTACAACTGGTCATGTACGTCAAGGTGACCCCTAAGTTTGACGAAATGCTTGTTACACATACCGAGACGCTCGTCCGATAAACACTGACAGATGACATTCCTACAATGGTGGCGTGACCTATCTGAAGTGGGGGGGTTTCCACTTGCATTCCTAATCCATGGTGACATATAATAATAATAATATATTGATATAACTACAACTACTATAACAATAGACTGCAAAAAACTCGATATAGAGCGTTGATAGATTCGACAAACAAGATATGTTGTTACGGAAACCATGTTGCGAGTCCAGGATTAGCGAAGTACACTTTAGGTAGTTAACTACCTTATCTCGAATAACTGTCTCAAATAATTTACCAATAATTGAAGTTAAGCTGATTGGCCTGTATATATCAGGTAATTTTCGGTCGCCTTTTTTTTAAATGGGTGTTACGTTAGCCATTTTCCAATCACTAGGAGCGATACCATGGTGCTAAGACATATTAAACAGCATTGTTAAAGGTCTGAGTATCTCTCTTGATATTTCTTTAAGTAATTTTGGATATATTTTATCACGTTCTGGACTTTTGTTAGTTGTAAGTGACTGCAGCGCTTTGAGAACCTCATCTGTACCGATTTCAAAGTCAGGGAGGGAATGACTGGGATTTTTAATAGTGTTAGGAACAGCAGCAGTATCGGTAGAATTACTATTAAAAACCGAGGCGGAATAAGAATTTAACGTGTTCGCGCTGCGTTGGCTGTCTGTCACGAAATTGCCCGAATTATCTGTTAATGGGCCAATCCCACTTCAAATCTCTTTTTCGTTGTTTATATATCCTAAAAAAAACTTTTAGGATCTGACTTGCAATTTACCGCAATGTTTACTTCGTAGCTCCGTTTCGCCTGTTTGATTAAACTTTTGACTTGTCGTCTTGCTTCGTAGTACCGTGTACTATTTTCGGTAGAGTTATCGGTTTTCTTTTGCCTATATAACAAGTTCCTCTTTTGGAGAGCAAGTTTGATTCCATTATTAAACCACGGAGGATTTTTAATTTTTCGCCGCATTTCACAAAATTGCACTGATTTATTTTGTTCAGTTAGTAATCGAGCTTTAAAGTCTTGCCAAGATTCTTCGACGTCGATGTTGGATACTAATTGAAAGTTCGTTAATGACTGTCTTATTCTTTCAAAATCCGCTCTTTTAAAATTGGGAACCAATACCTTATTCTCTGCAATCCTTGTTTGAGCTCTTACGTCGAGACGCACCAGTCTATGATCGCATGATACGAGGTGTTCGCCAACGCTAACATTGTCAACTAAGTTCTCTTGGGTTACTAATACAAGATCAAGAATATTATTATGTCGCGTTGGTTCACTAACCATTTGGCTTAGGCAGTTATTTTCAAGGAAATCTAACATCTTGTGCGATTTCCCCTCGGATCCCGTGAGTGTCTGCCAGTCTATATGCGGTAGATTAAAATCGCCCAAAATCAATGCATCACTGTTTCGGAGAGTTCTTTGCAAAACGCTATACATTATTTCATCATCCTCGCGTGATTGGCCTGGAGGCCTATAAGTGACAGATATGTTGATTTTTAATTGATCGGTATTTGTGCTCATACTCACGTGTTCTACATTACTGTCCTCTGGTGTTTTACCAACGGGCTGTAAGCTACTTTTGATGTAAAGAGCTACTCTTTCCCCTCTACGATTAACTCGGTCTTTATTGAAAAATATAAAGTTATCTATATTATATTCAGGAATTAAGTCATTATTAGCGGTGTCAATAAATGTTTCAGTTACGGCAATTACATCAAAGTCTTCTGTTTTAATTAGGCACTGCAATTCATCGATCTTATTTCTTAAGCTTCGAGTGTTAAAGCTAGGAAAAGAGAGAGAGAGAGAGAGAGAGAGAGAGAGAGAGAGAGAGAGAGAGAGAGAGAGAGAGAGAGAGAGATTTTAGTTTAGCGTCAGGAAATGTTGATAATGGGAATGGTGGTTGTGGTGGTGGTGGTTGTGGTGGTGGTGGTTGTGGTGGTGGTGGTGGTTGTGGTGGTGGTGGTGGTTGTGGTGGTGGTGGTTGTGGTAGTGCTGGTGGTTGTGATGGTGGTGGTGGTGGTTGTGGTGATGGTGGTGGTGGTTGTGGTGGTGGTGGTGGTGGTGGTGGTTGTGGTGGGGGTGGTTGTGGTGGTGGTCATGGTTGTGGTGGTGGTGGTGGTTGTGGTGGTGGTGGTGGTTGTGGTGGTGGTTGTGGTTGTGGTGGTTGTGGTGGTGGTGGTGGTGGTGGTGGTGGTTGTGGTGGTGGTGATTGTGGTGGTGGTGGTGGTTGTGGTGGTGGTGGTGGTGGTGGTGGTGGTGGTGTTTATGGCGGTGGTGGTGGTTGTGGTGGTGGTGGTGGTTGTGGTGGTGGTGGTTGTGGTGGTGGTGGTGGTTGTGGTGGTGGTTGTGGTTGTGGTGGTGGTGGTGGTGGTTGTGGTGGTGGTGGTGGTTGTGGTGGTGGTTGTGGTTGTGGTGGTTGTGGTGGTCGTGGTTGTGGTGGTGGTGATTGTGGTGGTGGTGGTGGTTGTGGTGGTGGTTGTGGTGGTGGTTGTGGTGGAGGTGGTGGTGTTTATGGCGGTGGTGGTGGTTGTGGTGGTGGTGGTGGTTGTGGTGGTTGTGGTGGTGGTGGTGGTGGTGGTGGTGTTTGTGGTGGTTGTGGTGGTGGTGGTTGTGGTGGTTGTGGTGGTGGTGGTGGTGGTGGTGGTTGTGGTGGTGGTGGTGGTTGTGGTGGTTGTGGTGGTGGTGGTGGTGGTTGTGGTGGTGGTGGTGGTGGTGGTGGTGGTGGTGGTTGTGGTGGTGGTGGTGGTGGTGGTGGTGGTGGTTGTGGTGGTGGTGGTGGTGGTGGTGGTGGTGGTGGTGGTGGTTGTGGTGGTGGTGGTGGTGGTGGTGGTGGTGGTGGTGGTGGTGGTGGTGGTGGTTGTGGTGGTGGTGGTTGTGGTGGTTGTGGTGGTGGTGATTGTGGTTGGTGGTTGTGGTGGTGGTGGTGGTGGTGGTGGTTGTGGTGGTGGTGATTGTGGTGGTGGTGGTGGTTGTGGTGGTTGTGGTGGTGGTGGTGGTGGTGGTGGTGGTGGTGGTGGTTGTGGTGGTGGTGGTGGTGGTGGTGGTTGTGGTGGTGGTGGTGGTGGTGGTGGTGGTGGTGGTGGTGGTGGTGGTGGTGGTGGTGGTGGTGGTTGTGGTGGTTGTGGTGGTGGTGGTGGTGGTGGTGGTGGTTGTGGTGGTGGTGGTTGTGGTGGTGGTGGTGGTTGTGGTGGTGGTGGTGGTGGTTGTGGTGGTGGTGGTGGTGGTGGTTGTGGTGGTGGTGGTTGTGGTGGTGGTGGTGGTGGTGGTGGTGGTGGTGGTGGTGGTGGTGGTGGTGGTGGTGGTGGTTGTGGTGGTGGTGGTGGTTGTGGTGGTGGTGGTGGTGGTGGTGGTTGTGGTGGTGGTGGTGGTTGTGGTGGTGGTGGTGGTGGTGGTGGTGGTGGTGGTTGTGGTGGTTGTGGTGGTGGTGGTGGTGGTGGTTGTGATGGTGGTGGTGGTGGTTGTGGTGGTGGTGGTGGTGGTGGTGGTGGTGGTGGTGGTTGTGGTGGTGGTGATTGTGGTGGTTGTGGTGGTGGTGGTGGTGGTGGTGGTGGTGGTGGTGGTTGTGGTGGTGGTGGTGGTGGTGGTGGTGGTTGTGGTGGTGGTGGTGGTGGTGGTGGTGGTTGTGGTGGTGGTGGTGGTGGTGGTTGTGGTGGTGGTGGTGGTGGTGGTTGTGGTGGTGGTGGTGGTGGTGGTTGTGGTGGTGGTGGTTGTGGTGGTGGTGGTGGTTGTGGTTGTGGTGGTGGTTGTGGTGGTGGTGGTGGTGGTGGTGGTGGTGGTGGTGGTGGTTGTGGTGGTGGTGTGGTGGTGGTGGTTGTGGTGGTGGTGGTTGTGGTGGTGGTGGTGATGGTGGTTGTGGTGGTGGTGGTGGTGGTGGTGGTGGTGGTGGTGGTTGTGGTGGTGGTGGTGGTGGTGGTGTTGTGGTGGTGGTTGTGGTGGTGGTGGTGGTTGTGGTGGTGGTGGTGGTGGTTGTGGTGGTGGTGGTGGTGGTGGTGGTGGTGGTTGTGGTGGTGGTGGTTGTGGTGGTGGTGGTGGTGGTGGTGGTGGTTGTGGTGGTGGTTGTGGTGGTGGTGGTGGTGGTGGTGGCTGTGGTGGTGGTGGTGGTGGTGATAGTGGTGGTGGTAAAGGTGATGGTGTTTGTGGTGGTGGTGGTTGTGGTGGTGGTGGTTGTGGTGGTGGTGGTTGTGTTGGTGGTGGTGGTTGTGGTGGTGGTTGTGGTGGTGGTGGTTGTGGTGGTGGTGGTGGTGGTGGTTGTGGTGGTGTTGGTGGTGTTGGTATTGGTGGTGGTTGTGGTTGTGGTGGTTGTGGTGGTTGTGGTTGTGGTGGTGGTGGTGTTGGTGGTTGGTGTGGAAACGCTATTGGCAGTGATTGTGTTTGGGAACAAATAAAAATAGAAATATGGTTGTTGTTGTATATCCAGTAGAGACTGTAGTAGTGGTGGTAGTAGTCGTAGTAGTAGTTGTAGTAGTAGTAATAGTAGTAGTAGTAGTAGTATGAAATGAAATGAAATGAAAATGAAAGGGGAGAAGACAGCCCTCAAGATATTAGGTCACTAAGGAATGAAATCTCCATAAACAGAGAAGAAAAACAGAGAGACACTCTGAGTGACCTAATGAGAGAACTCCCAGAATACACAAGGAGGAGGACAGATATTGCACAGGAAGTGGGCGCTTCAAACTGGCTAACTACACTTCCTATCAGGGCAAAAGGCTTCAACTTAAACAAACAAAAAATCACTGATGCCATTGCCCTCAGGTATGGCTGGCCCGTGGATGGGCTCCCAAACATGTGTAACTGTGGCTCACCCTTCTACCAAAATCATGCCATGACATGCAAGAGAGGAGGTTTCGTCTGCATGAGACATGATGAAGTAAGAGACGTAACAGCTCAGATGCTGAAAGAAGTCTGCCACGACGTGACTGTGGAACCCATGCTGCTCCCTCTGCAAGGCGAACACCTCGCCAGACGCACCGCTAATGTTTCGAACGAAGCACGAGTGGATGTTAGCGCCAGAGGGTTTTGGACTCGTGGACAAAGGGCATATTTTGACATAAGGATCTTTGATCCCATGGCCCATTGCCACAGAGACCTGACCCTTGATGCAGCCCACAGAAGAAACGAACAAGAGAAGAACAGAGCATTTGAAGAAAGAATACAGAATGTGGACCAGGGCTCCTTCACCCCGGTAGTATTCACGACGGCAGGAGGGATGGGACCAAGGGCGCAGAGCTTCTACGCAAGACTCGCCGAGACACTGGTGGATAAGAAACAGCAGCCAAGAAGCAGTGTGGTCGCCTGGATGAGATGCAGGCTGTCCTTCTCCCTCCTGAGGTCAGCCTTGGTCTGCCTGAGAGGAACCAGGTCACCTGCACCCAAAACCACCCGCATTGCCGACCTGGACTTTGAGGCGACGGTGGTTGATAGTCGTATCAACCACAAGCTCTGTTAGCTTAAAAATAATATGTTTAGTATGGTTTGTAATATTAAATAAAGATGGTTGTCGGCCACAGTCATTGGCGGTTTGGGGCCAATGAATTGCTTTTTGAAAGGATATGAGAGAAAATACCGCTCACAACGCAACTCTAATAGATGGAGGGCCGTTTTTTTGTGTGTAAAAAAAAAAGTAGTAGTAGTAATAGTAGTAGAAGTAGTAGTAGTAGTAGTAGTAATAGTAGAAGTAGTAGCATCAACAGCTGGAGAATACTAGTGTTCTGATCCGACTCAGTTACTCTACCGATCTTGGTATCATCTGCAAACTTACTGACATCATTACTGATTCCTGTATCTAAGTCATTGATATAAATAAAAAACAAAAGTGGACCTAATACCGAATCTTGTGGGACCCCTCCCGTAACACATCCATAGTTGGTGGTCGTGCGTGGTGGTGGTGATGGTGGTGGTAATGGCACAATAGTCGCGTTTATGTACTCCTGATAAGGTACCGAGACCCTTCGTGTTAAGACGCACCTAGAAAGAGGGGTGGGAGCAAGCTTTTATGTAAAGGGTGGATGCTTCCGCGGGCAGGTAAATATACGTTCTGGCCTTCTTAATCTTCTCCCTGCGGCGGTGATGAAACACGTGTCGTCAGTCGATCAGTCAAGTACCTATCCGCCTGCCTATCGCCTCTCATCACGTGTTCGGCCAAGGTACTAAATGAACGTTTTGGTGTTTTGGTGTCATTCCTGCCGCAGTAAGGAGGCGTGCATGGTTAGCTCAGTACCTCCCAGCCTGCCGCCTCTCATCACGTGCTCGGCCAAGGTACTAAATAAACGTTCTGGTCTTTTTGTGTCATTCCTACCGCAATAAGGATGCGTGCATGGTTAGTTCATATGAACATAAGAACATTAGAACATAAGAACGTAGGAGTCTGCAAGAGGCCGGTAGGCCTGTACAAGGCAGCTCCTCTGAACTTAAGCTCCCGTGTAGCTCCCGTGTATCTAACCCCACCTAATATCGCTGTTCATGAATTTATCTAATCTATTTTTTAATATGACAATTGTACTGGCACTCACCACATGACTGCTAAGGCTATTCCACACATTCACAACCCTGTTAGTAAACCAATTTTTGCCTATGTCCCTGTTGAATCTGAATTTATCCAGTTTAAACCCATTACTTCGTGTCCCACCCGGTTCTCTTACCAACAAAGCCTTATGAATATCTCCCTTATTAAAGCCCTTCATCCATTTATAAACCTCGATCATGTCTCCACGCACCCTTTGCCTTTCTAGAGAATGCAAGTTTAACTGTTGGAGTCTTTCCTCGTATGGCAAGTTTGTCAACCCCTGAATCATCTTAGTAATCCTCCTCAGCACCGATTCTAACATTTTGATATCCATTCTATAGTAAGGTGACCAGAACTGAGCCGCATAGTCAAGATGAGGTCTAAATAGTGTTAAATATAGTTTGAGGAAGACTTCGGCGCTTCTGTTGCTTACGCTCCTTGAAATAAATCGCAGTACCCTATTTGCTCGATTTCTAGCTTGAATGCATTGTGCTCTTGGACGGAGATCAGAGTTCACTAAGACCCCTAAATCACTCTCGCACCCAGAGCTGTTTATGAGAGTGTGATTTAAGCAATAGTCGTGAGAGGGGTTGTTCCTACCTACACACAGAATACTACACTTACTTACATTGAACTCCATCTGCCATTTATCCGCTCAGTCATACAATCTGTTTAATTCACCCTGGAGAATACTAGTGTCCTGATCCGACTCAATTACTCTACCGATCTTGGTATCATCTGCAAACTTACTAACCTCACTACTAATTCCTGTATCTATGCCATTGATATAAATAATAAACAAAAGTGGACCTAATACCGAACCTTGTAGGACCCCACTCGTAACACATCCCCAGTCAGATCATTTACCATTGATTTGCACTCTTTGCTTCCTATTGTTAAGCCACGCCTTGACCCAGTTCAAAACTTTACCCTCTACTCCGTGAGCCTGTAATTTAAGCAACAGTCGTTGGTGAGGAACTTCGGCAAACGCTTTACTAAAATCAAGATAGATTACATCATAATTTTCATCTCTGTCTACCGCCTCAAATACTTTATTGTAGAAGGACAAGAGATTGGTGAGGCATGACCTACCTTTTGTGAACCCATGTTGCGAGTCGTTCAGTACCTCCCAGCCTGGCGCCTCTCATCACGTGTTCGGTCAAGGTACTAAATAAACGTTCTGGTCTTTTTTTGTCATTCCTGCCGCAGTAAGGATGCGTGCATGGATATTTCAGTACCTCCCAGCCTGGCGCCTCTCATCTCTTGCTCGGCCAAGGTATACTAAAGGAAGAAATACAGACAGTACACACCGATTTTGATGTTATTACGTGAATATGAACCAGATAAAGAAAAAACGTACCAGAGTAAGACTTTCCATCTCTTATTGTGCCTTCCCTTCAAAATCATACGTTTCCTCATCATACAGTGTTGTAGAAAGCCTCAATATTATCCATATTCACATATTTTCTTGACAGCACTTCCTACCTCAAAATACACACCAAGCCTATTTAGAAAAGAGACACCAGTACCTAATATCATTTACCAAAACCGCGGGAATACCTGGGATTTCTTATTTGCGAGTCTCAGGCGGGCTTCACGTGCTCGGCCAAGGCGCTAGAACACACTTTTACCCCGTGAGTCCCAGGTTAGCTAATGCCGTAAGCGGCGGCGTGTTCTGCCGGTCAGCACGGTACCTCCCTGCATGTCACCGCTCATCTCGTGCTCGGTTAGCTGATGCCCTGAGCGTCCACCGCGTTCAGTCGGTCAGTTCAGTACCTTCCTGCATGTCGCCTTTCATCTCGCGCTCAACCAAGGCACCAGAACACACTTTTACCCCGTGAGTCCCAGGTTAGCTAATGCCCTGAGCGTCCGCCGCGTTCAGTCGGTCAGTTCAGTACCTCCCTTCATGTCGCCTTTCATCTCGTGTTCAACCAAGGCACCAGAACACACTTTTATCCCGTGAGTCCCAGGTTAGCCAATGACCTGAGCGTCGGCCGTGTTCAGTCGGTCAGTCCAGTCCTCCCTTCATGTCGCCGCTCATCTCGTGCTCAACCGAGGCACTAGAACACACTTCTCCCGCGCTAGTCCCGCGCTGGGTAACGGCGGCCGCGGCGCTGTAAAAAGCCCCAAATACACTGCCGAATTTTGTCTCACGAATGTACGCGAATATGCAAGTTATCCTGTGTCGCGAACAGGTTCGGCATCTTTCTTGCCTGTTCTTGGCCGTTCAGGAACATGTCTGCGTCCACCACGCGACTTTTGACAGTTGGTCACGACCGCCACGAAAGTTTCATGTTGCATGAAAAATTCGCGGCCATTCGCCGAATGTCCACGAATGCAAAATGGACGCCGAATCGTCGCCGAAATGTCGCCGACATGTCGCAGACAATTCGGCGTTCGATTCGCGATGTTCGGCGAATTGTCGCCGAATTTTGACCGTTGAAATTAAAATTTTATTGGCAAATTTGTCGCCGATATGTCGCCGACGATTCGGGGACATGTCTCCGACATGTCGCCGAATGGCCAAGACTATTCGGGGACATGTCCCCGAATATTCGGCGAATTAATCACGACAAGGCAAACGGGTCGCGGTGGGAGGTGTACACGGGGGTCTATCTATCTATCTATCTATCTATCTATCTATTTATGTATTCTCTCTCTCTCTCTCTCTCTAAATAAATAAATAAATAAATAAATAAATAACAAATAAATAAATAAATAAATAAATAAATAAATAAATAAATATATATATATATATATATATATATATATATATATATATATATATATATATATATATATATATATATATATATATATATATATATATATATATATATATATATATATATATATATATATATATATATGTTATAGTAGGATATCAATGTATTATTATTATTTAATATCACCACGAATTAGGCATACAATTGTCAATGGAAAAAACCACGACAGATAGATCACGCCACCTTATAGGAATGTCGTCCGTCAGTGTTTACCGTCTCAGTTTTGTATACTTCGCACTCCGATGGTGCGTGGAGGTCACCTTGACATACGTGACCAATTGTAACAATTATTTTCCAACCTGTAACTCGCGACTCCTTCACGAGAGTCCGACTGACACACAACGACAGTCGCTCTCGCTCCGTCGCTTCTTGTACATAAAGGCTACGAATATAATTCGCCTTAAGGAAGCTGAAGTCTTAATCAACACCCTTTAAACGCCCCCCGACAAGCCCGTTACATTTGGTTGGCAGCGGTCACCCCGCGCCTGTGCCTTCGCTACCTCGTTCTCCTCCAAGCCACGAGAACTCACCAACAAACTCCGGGGACAGGCGTACAAGGGAAGAAGGAGTCAATGCAACCTGCCGTCCGCGGCACCGCACCTGCCGTCCGCGGCAACGCACCAGGCGCCAGCTACAAGCATCTCACAAGTCGCCACCTACGTGCAACTCACAAGGCGCCAGCTACAAGCATCTCACAAGTCGCCACCTACGTGCAACTCACAAGGCGCCAGCTACAAGCATCTCACAAGTCGCCACCTACGTGCAACTCACAAGGCGCCAGCTACAAGCATCTCACAAGTCGCCACCTACGTGCAACTCACAAGGCGCCAGCTGCAAGCATCTCACAAGTCGCCACCTACGTGCAACTCACAAGGCGCCATCTACAAGCCTCGAGCACACCAGCTATAAGCAACTCTACAGGCGTCCAGCCTACAAGCCTCGAACACACTGGCTACAAGCAACTCTACAGGCGTCCAGCCTACAAGCCTCGAGCACATCAGCTATAAGCAACTCTACAGGCGTCCAGCCTACAAGCCTCGAACACACCGGCTACAAGCAACTCTACAGGCGTCCAGCCTACAAGCCTCGAGCACATCAGCTATAAGCAACTCTACAGGCGTCCAGCCTACAAGCCTCGAGCATACCAGTTACAAGCAACTCTACAGGCGTCCAGCCTACAAGCCTCGAGCACACCAGCTTCAAGCAACTCTACAGGCGTCAAGCCTACAAGCCCCGAGCACACCCACAGGCCTACGCAGCCGATAGCGAGGGCCATAATCTACAAGCCGCTCCCCTGCTTCAAGCCAGCACTGCTACGAGCCCTGCAAGCCACTCCACGATACGGCAGAAGTATTCACACCGGCAACGAGGAGGCACGCCTCGCTGACCTTGGGACACCCCGCATGCCCCTCGCTCCACAGCTGGCGGCACCACCGCCGCTGCCGGGAGCATCGCCCCAAACCTCTTCCGGCAAACAGTCAGCAAGGGTACCCGCGGCCATCTCCCGGTGACTGCAAGCTGTTCCCACTACCGTTTCTTGCAAGGAGTCCTCTCAATAGGTTACACACCCAAGTCGTCTTATCTGCCACAGCCGCCCATCTCTTACTATAACTAGGACGACGCGGCCATCATACGTCTGGCGGCAGTGTACCGGCTCCCAGCCGCCGCATCCGCGGCCGCTCCAATTGCTGGGTCAGCAGTTTTTCTACCTCCATTGCGAGTCCTCCGATGTCAGCCCATTCCTCACCTCTCACCGCCGCTGTGGCCGCGGCAAAGGTTTCCTGACGCGCCTACAACGACTGCCCGTAACCCAGGGCATCACAAGCCGTCGCCCTCTCCACTACATCAGCTGAATAATCTTGGTATTTATGGATATTCCCTTCTTGTCCAAATATGCCGACTCGGCTTATTTTCATTATTGATCGTGCAGGGGCACGATTTTTTTATTTCTGTGTTCCTACCGCTGTTAATCAGTCATAATTGTGAGAGTAACGTTCATTCGAATAAGATATTGATTCTTTCTTATTGTTTGCTAGCGAGTCTATTGAGTATAGTGTGAGTTCCCTGATCAAAGTTAATCTTCATCGGTGTGCCCTGCCTCCGTTTTCTTTTCACCGCTCGAGAGAAAACGTGAGCTTCAATGGTATACTCACTTACCATACCACTTTGTTTATATAGTTATTCTTTCAATATACCCATATCATTAGGGCATTCCATTATAACCTTAACTTCTATTACGTCTAAACACACACACACACACACACACACACACACAGTTGTAGTAGTTGAGAGAGAGAGAGAGAGAGAGAGAGAGAGAGAAAAAAGAGAAGAATAAAGAAGAGAGAGAGAGAGAGAGAGCATGACCGTTGAGTCATTATAGTAAAATTATCGTTTGTCGGGGCCAGTCCGTCAGCCAATCAGTATTAGTCAGTCAGTCATCAGTCAGTAAAATCAGTCAGCTTGTCAGGTAGTCAATCACTTAATCAGTCAGTTAGTCGATTAGTCGGCCAGTTAGTCCGTCAGTTAGTTGATAAGTCATTTTGTCAAGCAGTCAGTGTGTCAGCGAGTCAGTCATTCAGTCAATAAGAGAGTGAGTGAATCAGTCATTCAGACACCCAGTCAGTCAGTCCCCCGCGCTGTGATGACAAATTAAAACAGTGTATCATTGAAGTGCCCCGCCGCGGTGACTGCTTGACCTAGCTGATCGTGAAGGATTGCTCTCCCGCGGCGACGAGTAAACACAGCAAGACCACGCGACGGAGACCCGGCAAGACGAGGGGGAAGACGAAGATAATGATGAGGAAAAAGAAGATGTAAAAAAGATGAAGGAGAACAAGAATAAGAAGAAAAAAATAGAAACAGAAGAAGAAGAAAAAGATGAAGGTTAAGAAACGAGGCAAATTATGATAATAATAAGTATGATGATTAGGAGGAGGAGAAGGAGGAACACGGTGGGCGGATGGATAGGTGGGGTGGAGGGATTTAAAGGTTGGGTTGAGTGGGTTGGGAGCATGTTGGAGTGGATATGGGTGTGGGTAGGTGGACAGGGGTGGGTATGGTGTTGTGAGGGTGGATGCATTGGAGAGGGCATTTTGGGTGAGCAGGGGTGTGGAGACGGGCATTTTGATGAGTAGTGGTTGGACGGTGGTTAGGTGGGTGGGGTGGAGGTAAGCTGGGTGGGTACGCCAGATGGGTGGATTGGGGTGGGGTGGGGTGGGGGCAGTAATCATTTCGGGGTGGGCGGGGGGTGGGCGGGTTGGGGTGCTGTGGGGTGAGCTTGTGTGCGTTGTTCCTCTACCACAGCGTCTCTTTGTCCTGTCCGCAGGTTGGCGTCGTGACGCAGAGCACAGGTTGGTGTGTGGGGGACAGGGCGGCGCAAGGTAAGGAAAGGGCTGCTCCACACAAGGTCCACACACTCCTCCACCCATCTAGCCAACCATGTCCCTCCTCCCTACATCTATCCACCTCTCTCTCCCTTCTTCCGTTTTTATTTTTATTTACGTGTTGTCCCCCATGCATTCATCCACGTCCACCTCCCTCCACCCTTCTTTCTTTTATATTTCATGTCATCTCTTTGCCCTGCTCTATCCACACCGTCTGTCCCCTCCTTCCATGCGTCCAGCTCTCCTTCCTTCCCCTCGCCCATACAAGTCACTCTTGTCACCCACTCCCACACTGTCTCTCTCCCTCCTTCCGTGAAGGCAGTCGGGGGCGAGGCCATCTCGGGGGTGACACGCGGCGGGCGGCGTGTGTGTGTGTGTGTGTGTGTGTGTGTGTGTGTGTGTGTGTGTGTGTGTGTGTGTGTGTGTGTGTGTGTGTGTGTGTGTGTGTGTGTGTGTGTGTGTGTGTGTGTGTGTGGGGGAGGAAGAGTAGCATGTGAGGGCTACTACATATATTATTTTTCATATTTTTCCTTAGTGATCTTTCTCACAATAATAAAAAGAGTATAACTTTCCAAACGCGACAACATTGGTAAGAGAGGATGCAGTACTGGATAAACGTTTGCTTTGAATAGATAAACGTTTGCTGTGACTGGGTAAACGTTCGCGGTAATATTCATATGTAACGTTTCTATTTATCAAATTTGCCTTTGAGCTGCATCCCCGCTTTGCTATAAAAAAAATGTTATCTTGTCCTTCCTCTGTCCCTTACCAGCGAATGTACGTGGTGAGGAGGACTGGAGGTGGAGGTGGAGGTGGATTCTTTCTTGATCTTCCTTGGGGATTGGAGATGGAGTGGAGTGGAAATGAAGTGGAAGGGTCGCCGCCGTCCGTCAGAGGCGCTAATGACACTGTAAACAACCTCTACCTTACCTCCTCCTCCTCCTCCTCCTCTCCATCCCCTCATCTCCTTGAACTGACGGTTACCTCGTTTACCTCCTCCTCCTCCTCCTCCTCTCCATCCCCTCATCTCCTTGAACTGACGGTTACCTCGTTTACCTCCTCCTCCTCCTCCTCCTCCTCTCCATCCCCTCATCTCCTTGAACTGACGGTTACCTCGTTTACCTCCTCCTCCTCCTCCTCTTCCTCCTCTTTAGTTTCCTCCTCCACCTTGTTTTTTTTCCGTAATGGAGGAGGAGGCGGAGGATTTCTGATTTTATCTCCATTCTTTCACATTATTTAATCAAGTTTATATTATTGAGTGTGCACGAGAGAGAGAGAGAGAGAGAGAGAGAGAGAGAGAGAATTTGCTCTGTCTAATCTTTACTCTAGCTTTTTAGTCTTTTTCTAAACACATGTTTGGTATAAGATTGTGCTACATGGTGTGGGAGAGCGTTCCATAGCCTGGGACCTTGGACTGGGAGCGAACGTGTCCCGCAGTGTGTGTTGGTGTGGGTAACATGTAGGTTGTCCTGCTGTCTTGTTGTGTACCTACTCTGTGTCGCCCCAGCTGTGGAGGGCAGCTGCAGGATCCACTCTGGATATATCGCACATTTTGTTTTATACACGGTTGCAGCAACACCAAAAATGGTCTTCTGGTCCATTTTGAGCCAGTTCAGTTGTGTAATAAAAAAGGTGGCGTGGTCACACCTCCTCGCTCCCCCAATTCATATCTTTGCCGCAAAGTTCTGTAGTTATTTGTAGTGCCGTACACTGGTAGACAATAATGAATGATACTTAGAGGAAGGGAATTCCTTTTGTATGTATTATATTATCAAATTTATCTTTAATTATGTTTGTAAATAGTAGAGTTGCAATGTCTTTCTTGTGGATTTCGTTTATATGTATGTTAAACGTCAAGTGGGAGTCCATATAAACGCCAAGATTCTTGATATGTTTGCTAGGAGTGATGGGAGTGTTGCCAAAGATGAGAGTGGTGTTTTGGGGAATTTGTTTAATGCTTGACCACGTCCACACGGTGTTTTATTAGTATTCAGCAATAGACCGTTTTTATTATAGTACTCCCTGGCCAGTGTGAAGGTCTCTTGTGCCGCCATGATGGGGTCAGGCAGCGTATTATTTGTGTCAGTGTTCTCGGGCTGCGTGTCGTCTGCGTACTGTACCATCGCGCGTCTATGCATCGTTTCAGCGAGGTCTTTGACAAAAATGATGAAAAGAATTGCCCCTAATATTGATCCCTGAGGAACTCCGTATTGTATTGGTGCAGTCGTAGACGTGGTACTATTGACTTTCACTTTTTTACCTTAAGCAGTTTATATTAAGATATCGTGTTTTATGCTATTGAAGGCTTTTGATAGGTCGCACAACGTTATAAGCAATAGTTTCTTCTCATCCATATTTCTGCATGTTATTTGTAACCGTGGTAAGGGCGGTCTCTGTTGAAAGTTTAGGTCTGAAGCCGTGTTGAGTGTTAGAGAGAAGCTTCTTGGACTCTAGGAAGGTGGTCATCTGTTGGACTACAGTTTTCTCTAATATCTCTGAGAGAATGGGTAACAGTGATATTGGGCGATAATTGTTTACGTTCCCCCAGCCTCTGTTTTTATAGATAGGTATGACGGTCGCGTGTTTCCACATGGTAGGGAATTTTCCAGTAACAATCGATGTGTTGATGATTGTAGTAATGTATGTGATCGTAACGGGTAGGGAATCTTGGATGTACCGAAGTGTAATCCCATCTGAACCGGCTGAGTTAGTGTTCTTTAGGTTTTTAATAGTTAATATGACTGTGTTCATGTCTGCTGGGCCGGCCCTGAAAAGATGAGTGTGGTTTACATCTTGTTGGGGTATAATACGGTTTTGATTTGTAATATTGAGATTGTTTTGCATTGTTAGGAAGGCGCGTTCCCCCACGTTAACAAACAGAACAGTGGATTTATCCGGCATTTCACGTTCGTTATGAAGTTATTGTTATTAGTTTCTTTTTTGCTGGGTTGATGTCTTGTATTATTTTCCATGTGGCCGCTGAATTGCCTCTACCGTCGTAGATTTTTCTCGGTAATATGATTGTTCAGCATTACGCAGCAGTGACTTTACTCTATTGCGTCGGTGTTTATATAGCTCTAGTAACTCAGCATTATTACGATTTTGTCTCAGGCGCGCTTGAAGGGTGTTTCGTGTTGACTTAGCTGAGCGAATTTCGTCGTTTATCCAGGGGTCAAAAGGCTTATTTATTTCTTTGGTGACAAAAGGAGCGCATTGTTCCAGGCAGTTTGAGAGTACAGACGTGAGGGAGTGTACCTGGATGTCTACGTTGTCTGTAGAGGAAATTTCCTTCAGGGCGGGAGCAGCGCCTATTAAGCCATCACAGGACAGGTCTTTGCTGTTAGCCCCGAGATGACGAAAAGTTATCATTCCCGGCTTGCGTTTAGGTTTGGTGATTTTAACCGTTGCTGTTATAAGGTCACGGTCTGCTATAGTGTTAGGTATTATGTCTTTGTGTATTATTGCGTCATGTTTGTTAGTAACAATGATGTCTAGAAGTGTGGCTGACTGAGGGGTGACACGGGTGTCAATAATCTGGTGTAATTTATTTATACATATTATGGTACCGAGTTTGTTGCTGGTAGGTATATAGTAAAGCATCATTTAAGGCACCGAGCATATAAAAACTTTTGCTCTTCAGGCACATAATCTCAAGGTCTCGTGTATATAGTCAAAGGTTTGTTGAGACGCTGAGGGTAATTTTCTACAATGTACACTGATCCAGATGTCTTCAGTACCATTAGGCCTAGCAAGGTCACACGTAATCAGAGAGAGAGAGAGAGAGAGAGATAGAGATTCGTGTGTGTGGGTGTTGAGGGGTGGGGGAGTATATAGATAGATAGATGTTGGTAATGACAACAATATCAACTAACTAAAGCATTACGAAAGCATTATATCTATAAAAAAAAAAAAAATGGGCTCTCTCTCTCTCTCTCTCTCTCTCTCTCTCTCTCTCTCTCTCTCTCTCTCTCTCTCTCTCTCTCTCTCAATAAACAATGAGGGAAATCAGAAGCAAAGAAGGAAACGCATGCCGCGCCAAAACACTCGGCCGGCTCCTGCCATCCTAGACTCGACAAACGCAGCCGTCACGGTGTTTACGATTAATTAAATATTCCCGTCTGGAGTTGCCCTGCAGTCGTCTGGAGTTCCCGCTCTCCCCCGCCTCAGCGGTGCTTGGGAGCGTCGGGGAGCCCAAGGCCTCTCTGGCGAGCGCAGCAGGGCTCAAAGGTTCCGGCAAGGTGTCTCGGCTCCCTCGGGGCGTCCATGGCGGTGCCGGAGATCCCGAGTGTCCAGGGGCGTGGGGAGGGGAGTGCGTTTGGTGCTGTGTGTTGGTATGGGCGGGTCTTTTCTGGGGTGAAGGAGACTCATTCGTATCAGCACACAGCACCAAGGAAGGGCGATTTCTGAACAACTCCACCAAAGGGATATTACAGGTGAAAAACACCGAAAATAAGGAGAATAAACTAAAGAAACATCAGAAATAGGATAACACTGGAACGGAATTCCAGGAAATAGATATGACGGTAGCACGCCATGAGAAAAATGAAAAAAAAAAAACGAAAACACGTACAAAAATCCAACATGAAGGCCCTTGGTGCCGTGTATTGGTGCGGGAGAGCCTTCTCTGGGGTGAAGGAGACTCGGCTGTAGCAAGATACGGCACCAGGTGGAGGCGATGTAGATACTCTACACAACACTGTCACACGACACATGAAGAAAAACAACACCGGAGACAGGATAATGCAGAAAAGGAATACCAGGAAAAAAAAATCAGATACAAAACACAACATTAACAAAATAACAACTTGGATTGAGGACTTTGGTGTGGTATGCTGGTACGGGTAAGCCTTCTCTGGGGTGAAGGAGACTCAGCTGTAGCAGGATACCGCATTAAGGAAAGGCGATGTAGATACCCTACACCACACTGTCACGCGGGGAATAAAGAAAAATAACACCGGAGACGGAATAATACAGAAGAAAAGGAAAAGGATCACATAGAAACACAACATCAATAAAGGGAAAACAACAACAAGGGGACTCGTCTTTTAGTTTGAGGAACATAACAGGATTTAAGTTTAAGCAACAACAAAGGATTTAAGTTTAAGTTTGGCAACAAAGGATTTAAGGATGAAAAGTATTTAAGATTAAGGAACAAAACGGATTTAAGTTTAAGGAGCAAAAAAGGATTTAAGGAACGAAAGAGGATTTAAGTTTACGGATCAAAAAAGGATTTAAGTTTACGGAGCAAAAAAGGATTTAAGGAACGAAAGAGGATTTAAGTTTACGGAGCAAAAAAGGATTTAAGGAACGAAAGAGGATTTAAGTTTGAGGAATAAAAAAAGATTTAAGTTTAAGGAACAAAAAAGGATTTAAGTTTACGGAGCAAAAAAGGATTTAAGGAGCGAAAGAGGATTTAAGCTTAAGGAACAAAGAAAGTATTTAAGTTCAAGGAACAAAATAGGATTTAAGTTTAAGTAACAAAATAAAGGCTTTAAGTTTAAGGAACAGAGAAAGGATTTAAGTTTACGGAGCAAAACATGATTTAAGGAACAAAAAAGGATTCAAGTCTACGGAGCAAAAAAGGATTAATGAAACGAAAGATGATTTAAGTTTAAGGAACAAAATAAAGGATTTAAGGAACAAAAAGGATTTAAGTTTAAGGAACAAAATAAAGGATTTAAGGAACAAAAAGGATTTAAGTTTAAGGAACAAAAAGGATTTAAGGAACAAAAAGGATTTAAGATTAAGGAACAAAACGGATTTAAGTTTAAGGAGCAAAAAAGATTTAAGTTTAAGGAACAAAAAAGAGATGGGAAAAAGGTTCAGAAGAGGAGGAAGTGATCAAGAGGAGGAGGGGAAGAAGGAAGATCAAAGGAAGGAGAGGGGAGAAATATGATAAAGAATAGAAAAGCTGTGGAAGTGGTGTCTTGATAACTCCTCTAACCTCTTTTTCATCGATTTCTGCAACATTCGCGGTCCTCGTTCTAATTTTCATTCTGTGGAACACCGTCTCTCCTCCTCTAAACCTCACCTTCTCTTCCTCACCGAAACACAGGTTTCTGAGCCTTTTGACAACAATCTCTACTCTGTTCCCTCCTACTATCTCTATCCTAAATTTCAATCCAAAGCTGGATGTTGCGTCTACGTGGGCAACGACATCACTTGCTCTCGTGCCCACGACCTTGACTCTTCTGAATTTTCCACCATCTGGCTAAGACTTCATTGTTATTCTATTACTAAATACATATGTGCTGTTTATCTCTCACCTAACTCTACTAACTATGTAAAATTCTTTGACTATTTGAATTCTAAAGTGGAGCACATCTTGACCCACTCTCCCTTCGCTGAAATTTCCATCTTGGGAGATTTCAATGTTCACCACCAGCTTTGGCTTTCATCCTCTTTCACTGACCAACCTAGTGAACAAGCCTACAATTTTGCCCTCCTCAACGACCTGGAGCAGTTGGTTCAGCACTCTACACGTATTCCCGACCGTCTTGGAGACCGACCCAACATACTAGACCTCTTCCTTACCTCTAACCTTTCTGCTTACTCTGTTAAACTGTTTTCTCCGCTGGGCTCCTCCGATCACGACCTTATTTCGGTATCCTGTCCTATCGCTTCTGTACATCCTCTTGACCCACCGAAGAGGCGATGCTTTTGTTTTGTTTCAGCTCGGTGGGACGACCTGAGGGTGTACTTTTCCGATTTCCCGTGGAATGATTACTGCTTCCAGGAGAGAGACCCCTCTGTGTGTGCCCAGCGCATCACAGAGGTGATTGTCTCTGGAATGGAGGCATACATTCCACGTCCACTTACTTCCACGTACTCACGCTAAAAAGCCTTGGTTTAATCACGCTTGTTCTCGTGCTGTCAAACATAGACAGGCAGCTCACAAAAGATACCAGAGCTTTCGAACTCCCGCTAACCATGATCTTTACATTTCTGCCCGGAATCGTGCCAAATCTATTCTCCGACTTACCAAAAACGCCTTTATTGATAGAAAATGCCAAAACTTTGTTTTTTTTTTCTAATTCTTCCCGGGACTTCTGGCATCTAGCCAAAAACATCTCCTCCAACTTCACTTCTTCCTTTTTCCCTCCTCTCCTTAGTCCTGACAGCAGCACTGCCGCCTCATCTATCTCTAAGGCTGAACTCTTCTCTCTAACCGTCTCTAAAAACTCCACTCTTAGTCTGGTGGAATTACACTTAACCATGCAATGCAACATATACAATGTGTTATGGCATTTTATGATGTATTAGGGTCTACTGATCATAAATCAGCCATATGCCAAGCTGGCTTGCTTGAGGATTTTTTTTATTGATAAAAATCCAAGTTAGCTGCTGTCAATTACCAATTTGTAGCTTATCATCATAACTTTTTTTTTAATATTCTACCTAGGAATGTAATTTTGGTGGCTAATTATAGGTTTTGGGGGTCAATGAAATCATTGGAAGGGTTATTTTTTAATTCATGAACTAATTTTCATGTAAAAGTCATAATCCCATGACCATTCTTGTATTTACATGGTGTCGTGCAAACACACATTTATACAACAAGCAGTGATTCCTATCAAATTCCTTACCACTGGTATTTTACCCGCAATACAAAAGCATTAACAATTATAGTCAATCTCAAAATCATCTACATCGACGGCAGTGACAGTGTTGGGATTTTTGCAGAGTCCGCAACATGACATTTACAGAATACTGAACAAGAAAGATGGGCAGTTAAACAACTGCACCTAGCAGTAGAACATGAAGAACATGCACATTTGATCATTTTCAGTACATGCAAAGGTGCTGGTGATACATCTAAAGGCATGACAACAAGAGTACACATTTGTGCATCGATGTCCATGGTCCACCCGTAGTGAGCAGGGTTGAGCTGTGGAGGGTCCTTATCCATGTAAGACCTCCAAACGGCAGTTTGAAGATGTGCCCTGAATACGTGTTTTTCGAAGCATTCAGAGGTAGGTGGAAGAGTTCGTAGTTCAGGTGCCGCATTCATCTTGTGGTTTCCCATCTTGAAGGTCCAGACTTTGTTCCTGAGAGCTGTCATGCTTGTTTCTTGAGGAAACCCATAACAAGCAGCAATGATCTTTGTCGCTTCAGTGACCACATGATCGATGGGTTCCTCAACATAACCCAGTTTCCTCAAGGTAAGTCCAGATTTGAGGTCTTTCACTGCTGTAGCTTTTCCATTCCAGAACATGTACGACACAGTGCCACAACCGGTAAGGCAGTGAACAGGCAATAGATCCTGAAGGATGTCGACATGCTTTTCGACAGTGGCCAGTTAGCATAGGATATTGAGAGACTTGTCCCACACATCACTAATTCACAAGTGAGATGGTTTTCATGATATGCATGAAGCAGCAAAACAAAAATGTCTGTGTCACCTGCCAAGACAGTGATTCGAGTCTTTCCAGGAGTAGGTAGGAAGACACCTACCGAACGGGCGCAAGCCACTCCCGGTGAGGTATATATGGGAGGTGAGAAGGGAGCTGAAGCCCTCCAAAGACCCTTCCCATGTCCTCACTAACCGTTTCCCTATTGTCTCATCAACACCGGAGTGTAGCTCAACATGCTCTCTAAAGACAGATCCTCTCTCTATCCACACCACACTACATTCACACAACATACACACCTTTTCCCAAAATTCAAATTTCAAAATGGCACACCTACATCATGCCTCGGAGTCCCCGCGGGCACAAATTCCCCCTGGGAGGACTCCCCTTCTGGCTGCCGACCCGAGAGGCGTCTTGATAACTCCTCGAACCTCTTTCTTCTCAATTTCTGCAACATTCGCGGTCTTCGTTCTAATTTTCATTCTGTGGAACACCATCTCTCTTCCTCTAAACTTCACCTTCTCTTTCTCACCGAAACACAGGTTTCTGAGGCTACTGACAGCAATCTCTACTCTGTTCCCTCCTACTATCTCTATCCTAAATTTCAATCCAAAGCTGGATGTTGCGCCTATGTGCGCAACGACATCACTTGCTCTCGTGCCCACAACCTTGATTCTTCAGAATTTTCCACCATCTGGCTAAGACTTCATTGTCATTCTATTACTAAATACATGTGTGCTGTTTACCTCTCACCTAACTCAACTAACTATGTAAAATTCTTTGACTATTTGAACTCTAAAGTGGAGCACATCTAGACCCACTCTCCCTTCGCTGAAATCTCCATCCTAGGAGATTTCAATGTCCACCACCAGCTTTGGCTTTCATCTTCTTTCACTGACCAGCCTGGTGAACAAGCCTACAACTTTGCTATCCTCAACGACCTAGAGCATTTGGTCCAGCACCCTACACGTATTCCCGACCGTCTTGGAGACAGGCCCAGCATTCTATACCTCTTCCTTACCTCAAACCCTTCTGCTTATTCTGTCAAACTGTTCTCTCCGTTGGGCTCCTCCGATCACAATCTTATTTCTGTATCCTGTCCTATCGCTCCTGTACACCCTCTGGACCCGCCGAAGAGGCGATGCTTCTGGCATTTTGTTTCAGCTCGGTGGGACGACCTGAGGATGTACTTGTCCGATTTCCCGTGGAATGATTACTGCTTCCATGATGGAGACCCCTCTGTGTGTGCTCAGCGCATCACAGAGGTGATTGTCTCTGGAATGGAGGCATACATTCCACGTACTTTCTCTACTCCTCACGCTAAAAAGCCTTGGTTTAATCACGCTTGTTCTCGTGCTGTCAGTTATAGAGAGGCAGCTCAAAAAAGGTACCAGAGCCTTCAAACTAATGCTAACTACGAACTTTACATTTCTGCCCGGAATCGTGCCAAATCTATTCTCCGACTAACTAAAAACTCTTTCATTAATAGAAAATGCCAAAACCTTGCTTTCTCTAACTCTTCCCGTGACTTCTGGCATCTAGCCAAAAACATTTCCTCCAACTTCACTTCTTCATCTTTCCCTCCACTCCTCAGTCCTGACGGCAACACTGCCGTCTCATCTATCTCTAAGGCTGAACTCTTCTCTCAAACTTTTTATAAGAACTCCACTCTTCAAAATGATGTTTTCTATGCCCTCTCTGGCCTCAATCCTCAGAAGGCTTATAGACCTGATGGAGTGCCTCCTATTGTCCTTAGAAACTGTGCCACCGTGCTGTCACCCTGCCTGGTCAAACTGTTTCGCCTCTGCCTGTCAACATCTACCTTTCTTTCCTGCTGGAAGTATGCCTTCATACAGCCTGTACCTAAGAAGGGTGACCGTTCCAATCCCTCAAACTACCGTCCTATAGCTTTACTTTCTTGTCTATCTAAAGCTTTTGAATCAATCCTTAACCGGAAGATTCAAAAGCACCTTTCCACTTCTGACCTTCTATCTGATCGCCAGTATGAGTTCCGCAAGGGGCGTTCTACTGGTGATCTCCTTGCCTTCCTAACTGACTCTTGGTCATCCTCTTAGCCGTTTCGGTGAAACCTTTGCTATTGCGCTGGACATCTCAAAAGCTTTTGATAGGGTCTGGCACAAATCTTTGCTTTCCAAACTACACTCCTACGGTTTCTATCCCTCTCTCTGTACCTTTATCTCCAGTTTCCTTTCTGTCTGTTCTATTTCTGCTGTGGTAGACGGTCACTGTTCTTCCCCTGAACCTATTAACAGTGGTATTCCACAGGGTTCTGTCCTATCTCCCACTCTCTTTCTCTTGTTCATTGATGATCTTTTTTTCAAAACGATCTGTCCTATCCATTCTTACGCCGATGACTCCAGTCTGCATTACTCAACTTCTTTTAATAGAAGACCCACCATACATGAACTTAACGATTCAAGGCTGGAGGCAACAGAACGCTTAGCCTCAGACCTTACTATTATTTACGATTGGGGCAAGAGGAACCTGGTGTCCTTCATCGCCTCAAAACCCAGATTTTCCACCTATCTACTCGACACAATCCTCCAAACAACTATCCACTATTCTTTGACAACACTCAGCTATCACCTTCCTCAACACTAAACATCCTCGGTCTATCCTTAACTCAAAATCTCAACTGGAAACTTCATATCTCATCTCTTACTAAATCAGCTTCCTCGAGGCTGGGCGTTCTGTACCGTCTCCGCCAGTTCTTCTCCTCCGCACAGTTGCTATCCATTTACAGGGGCCTTGTCCGCCCTCGTATGGAGTATGCATCTCATATGTGTGTGTGTGTGGGGGGGGGGTCCACACAGGTCACCTTGATAGAATGGAGTCAAAGGCTCTTCGTCTCATCAGCTCACCACCACATACTGATACTCTTTTACCTCTCAAATTCCCCGCCATGTTGCCTCTCTTTCTATCTTCTATCGATATTTTCATGCTGACTGCTCTTCTGAACTTGCTAAATGCATGCCTCCTCCTCCCGCGGCCCCGCTGCACACGACTTTCTACTCATGCTCATCCCTATACTGTCCAAACCCCTTCTGCAAAAGTCAACCAGCGTCTTTACTCCTTCATTCCTCACGCTGGTAAACTCTGGAACAATCTTCCTGCATCTGTATTCCTTTCTGCCTACGACTTGAACTCTTTCAAGAGGAGGGCATCAGGACACCTCTCCTCCCGAAATTGACCTCTCGTTTTGGACACTCCTTTGTCGTATGTTCGGGAGCAGTGAGTAACGGATTTTTTTACTTTATTTACGCCCTTCAAATGTCTCCTTAACTGTAAAAACAAATAAAAATTGTGGGATAATGACGTCTGCTTCCTCATGTGTTGTTCGGAGGTCAGTTCTAGCCTGAACTGCTCCATTGCTCACTTCCATGGGAATTGGGTCAGATCCGATGACGACGAGTCTATATGCGCTGGACACCTTCCTTTCTGGTTACAAATGTACTGAAAATCAAGTAAATGAGGTGACACTTGTTTTCAGTTACTGTGAGACACACCTTGTGTGGTGACAGCGGCGTGGATAATGACAACTGATACCTTCGGGAAGCTTCTTTTCCTGGTCGCAATCTCCTGATGACTTCTTTTGTGCTCTTCTCGATATACCTGTCAATCACCAGGTAAGTGTCAGCTTGACGAAGATAAACATCAAGATGCCTCAAGAAATGTTGGATGTAATCCTCAACTGCGCATTTATATGGCCACTTTACCACCCAGAGAAAAGCACATCCATCTATCACAAATGTATTTGAAGGTGTCAATGGACTGGGTGGCATTTCTACCTGAAGTTTTGACTTCAATGAAGATTTGGAAGATGTAAGACGCATGTCGACAGTGTTCTCATCAGTATTCTATTCTATGACCTTTGCTGCTGTGTGCGCTGCAGACGATTTGAAACAAAGTACCTCATCATATGTTGATGTCACACCAAAGCTATGGAAAGTTTTTATCAGGTTTTTGTCATGTGCGATGAGTCTTAAAGAAACAGAAGTTACAGAAACAGCAGAAAGAAGAGCTAGGAATGCTGGACTGCATTCACAAAGAGCATCATCCAGGTTGCTTCGCTTGTCAAAAGTAGATCCGTCTCGTCTCATCTCTGCTGATTCATTGGGTATTTTCTTTGCTAATTTATTAAGTGAATGATCCAGGTCCTCGTCACTTTCAGTAGCAAATATTTTGAATTTAATAGATGCTTGGTTACGGAAGATCAGTATGTTTGCTATTCCATTGCCAGATAACACCAACAGCTCGGGTAAAGTATCTGACAATCGCAATGTTAATGTTCTGCGTGAAAGTTTAGATCCCCCATGATACTGGTAGAGCTCATAAATTTCAGCTGAATTCCAGACTAGTGTGCGGTCATTCAACATTGTGTCAACAGCCGTCTGGAAGGCAGAATCTTGGGATTAAAACGTGTCTACTGCTACTGGTTTGTTGCACTTGAAGGATGAAAAAGTCCTTATGATACTGGCCATCGGTTGCATGAAGGTCGCTTGTAGCTTGCAGTACTCTAAATCCAACGTCTTCTGCACATATGTCATTCCGTTCACTACATATCTCAAGGATAGTTTCTATGACTGACTTTTGTGACCTACCCGATCTGCAGTTCTACCAAAGACAACCCTTCACCATCTGTCTGGATGTCGTGGATCAAATGGAAGACATTTCTCTCCACAGAAGATACAGTGCTCTCTAAAATTAAAGCAGCGTTCGGTGACACTTCTGCATCGCTTCGTCACAGGTTCAGCACTTGTTGGTGCAGGTTCTATCCCTTGAGGCTTTGAAGACCGTTTAATATGATGTCTTGAGCTGCAGGTAGGGATGCAATTTTAGAGGCATCTGTAGGTTGTAGACCTAGATTCATCACTGGGAAAATGTTTATGCAGTCCATCATTGCGGAGAATGCTCGACTTTCCAAGACGTTATACGCCCACACTACAAAAGCCGCCACCACTATTCCGACTACAACCGTTTGTATAGTTCTTCAAAAAGCAGTCCTCGTCATTCATCTTCAATAAAACTCCTCTAAAAAAAAGGAAAGCAAGCATTATATACATATATGTATGTATTAGCACTTTATTCATAATTATTAGTGACCAAACCATAGACATTCGCCAATAGTCCAGTGTAAAATGCAATTTTTAGCGAATTCGGTGTTGAAATACATACATTTATTGCTTCCAAATGAGTTCCTTGATCCCCAAAATCTATGTTTAGACACCAAAATCCATCGTCTATGTGAAATATCAAGAAAGTTATGAGGAAAACTTAATTTTCATAGGCGCAAAGCTGCCATCGTGGATTTTCATCCATAAAAAAAAAATCCCAATCATGCCAGCTTGGCATGCAGCTGATTTGTGACAAGTAGATCTTAATACAACATAAAATGCAATAAAACATTGTAAATGTCTCAAAACCAGATTCACTAAAAAATGGCCATTTTTTCACCGGACTATCTGGACGATTCTCGGCATATTCCTCCTACTCATCCCCCCTCTGACTCCTTTATGCCTGTTATTAAGCTTCTTAAGAATGATATTTTCTATGCCCTCTCGGGCCTCAGTCCTCAAAAGGCTTATGAACCTGATGGAGTGCCTCCTATTGTCGTTAAAAACTGTGCTTCCGTACTGATACCCTGCCTGGTCAAACTCTTTCGCCTCTGCCTGTCAACCAGCAGCTTCACTCTTTCATCCCTCACGCTGGTAAACGCTGGAACAATCTTCCTTCATTTGTATTTCCTCCTGCCTACGACTTGAACTCTTTCAAGAGGAGAGTATCAGGACACCTCTCGCAAACTTGACCTTTCTTTCGACCACTCCTCTAACTCTTTTTAGGAGCAGTGATTAGCGTTTATTTTTTCATATATGTTTCCTTTTTTATGCCCTTGAACTGACTCCTTTGCTGTAAAAAAAAAAGCAAAGTAAAGAGAGAAGACAGGGGAGTAAAATGAAGGGAAGGAGGAGGATGAGGATGACAGTGATATGCCTGAAAGAAAATTAAAGGAAACAAACAGAAAAAAAAGTGCATCAAAGAGAAGGAGAGAACACGGAAGGACAGAACAGAGATAACTCAAAAGTATAAAGAAGTGGAAGTAGGAGGAGCGAAAGGAGAAATAATAGGAGGAGGAAACACGAGGTGATGACGCAGGGAAGGGAGAAGGAATAAAGTTTGGAGGGAAGAAAACTGTTGGAAGGTGAGGAGGTGAAGGAGGAGGAGAGGAGGATACGAAAAACTAAGTGGTCGGAGGAGAACAGGAAAGAAGAAATTAATTGAAGTAAAAATATAAGCTAAAGTGAAGGACCCACCCCGCCGAGCAGGAGCAAAGAAAGTAAAGATATAGTTAGGGGCACACGTTATAGCTGCGCGTGGTCTCGGTGCTCATCCCCGACTCATTGGCCGTTGTGTCTGTGGAAAGTAAGAAAACAGTCTGCCTTCCCCAGGCTTCCACAGGCACCCATTTATCGACCAGCCCGAAGGGGAGGATGACCAGCTGGGTGGGCTGGGTGCTGATAGCCAGTCATGCTCTCACGGAGGAGACAAAGCGAGGAAGAGGAGGAGGAAAAAAAAAAATAAAGTTGAAAATAATTGAGTATAACAGGAATTAATAAGGTAGATAAGTTATAAGCTTTCCTTTATTGGTGAAGTTCATCTTAATCCAACGTTGTTTCAAAATAGTTGAGTTTAATTTTCAGCAATGCTATTTTTCTTATATAAATATAGTTTATTTTAAGTTGACGCTGCTTCGAATAATAAGGTTTAATATCCTGCAAGCTTCATGTTACTTACCGTCGCTCAGTTTTCCTTGTATTAGTCAAGTTCATTTTAATTTAAATGTTTACCGAATAGTTAACAATGATTTAGTCCGCGCCCCCGCTTGGGCACCCATTCTTCTACGGTTCCCCATACCGTCAACGTCCTTAAGTGCATGATTTTGCATTCGCCAAAACTGGAGGACATCTGATACTTTTCAAATCACTGGCTAAATATGATTAAGGTCCTTTTCGATAATTTCGCAATCGGCCGTGGTGAGGACCCTTCCACTCAATTTGGTACCATCAGCAAAGTTTGATGAGGAGGATTTCAGTCCTGCGTCTAAACCGTTGATGTATATGGCAAAAAGATGAGTCACAACATTGACCCGTAAGGTACTCCACAATTGTGTGGTAGTAACACAGTTATATACATTGGGAGTGCGTCATTTCTGTGCTGCCACTATTAAAACTACTAACACTGCTGCTCCTACTACTACTACTACTACTACTACTACTACTACTACTACTACTACTACTACTACTACTACTACTACTACTACTACTACTACTACTACTACTACTACTACTACTACTACTACTACTACTACTACTACTACTACTACTACTACTACTACTACTACTACTACTACTACTACTACTACTACTACTACTACTACCACTACACTACTATATACTATTTAGGATGACCTGCATACTGACTGCCCAGGCCGGGATTCAAACCTGGCCAGCAGATTGGTAGGTAGGCATGCCAGCCACAGCACCATGGAGCCATGTATTATACTAGGACTTGGCACTGGTATCTTATGCTATTTATTCCTGGCTAGTTGGACACCAGAGAGATTTCCTGTATTAGTTAAATGGGTTTTCTGTTACATGTTCCTTTCTTAGGTGTATCTTTTTATTGTTATTTAGTGAAGCAGCTCAAGGAAAACTGTTGTTGTTCTCGATGTTTTCTTCCTCTCTCTCTTGTCATCTTTTACCTCTGTCCTCTCTCATCTCTCTCTCTCTCAACACCCATTTGAATGTAATACAGAACACACTTTGCAAATTGATATTTTTATTGCAAGAACACAAACACACACATACACATGGTAACATAAGGAAGGTTATGTGGCTATGTAGGGGGGCTATGTTGGTTATGGGGGATGGGTGGGGGGGTGTCAGGGCAGGGTCCATTATGTGTCTGGGGGAGGGCATGTGTCTGTGGGCTGTTATCAACTACCTGTGTGGGTGACATCCCTGGAGACCCAGAGAGAGAGAGAGAGAAGAGAGAGAGAGAGAGAGAGAGAGAGAGAGAGAGAGAGAGAGAGAATGTGTAGGAGCAAATACTCTTCTTATTCTTCTTCTTCTTCTTCTTCCTGTTGACTCAAATCTGCAAAACAAATACAAATTTTATCAATATAAGGAAATGATAATAATGACCCACTAGACTCCTTAATATTAATAATAATAATATATATATATATATATATATATATATATATATATATATATATATATATATATATATATATATATATATATATATATATATATATATATATATATATATATATATATATATATATATATATATATATATATATATATATATATATATATATATATATATATATATATATATATATATATATATATATATATATATATATATATATATAAACATAGATAAATATTATTACAGAGATGAAAGGCTATAGTTTGAATGGTTTAACACACACACACACACACACACACACACACACACACATATATACACCGCTCCGGTAGCTTAATCGGTAGTGCGTTGCGCTCCAGGTCTTCACGGTCAAACAGGCGGCGGTTCGAGCCCTGCTCAGGCCGGATTCTTTCCGTTGACTAGGAGTGGTTACTGTCCCCTGAGCAAGGGGATGGGGTGTGGTGTGTGAATCCTAACAGTACCCAGAGATCGACAATAGTGAGCACTTGCTCACGTCGTGAGGGTACCTGCTGGCGAAAGCGAGACCAACATCGGTTATAGGCAAGATGCTGGAGTCCATAATAGCCAGGAGCATTCGGGAGCATCTAGAGAAACACAGCTTAATTCATGACTCGCAGCATGGGCTCACGAAAGGTAGGTCATGCCTCACCAATCTCTTGTCCTTCTACAGTAAAGTATTTGAGGCGGTAGACAGAGATGAAAATTATGATGTAATCTATCTTGATTTTAGTAAAGCGTTTGACAAAGTTCCTCACCAACGACTGTTGCTTAAACTACAGGCTCACGGTGTAGAGGGTAAGGTTTTGAACTGGGTCAAGGCGTGGCTTAGCAATAGGAAGCAAAGAGTGCAAATCAATGGTAAAAGATCTGACTGGGGATGTGTTACGAGTGGGGTCCCACAAGGTTCGGTATTAGGTCCACTCTTGTTTATTATTTATATTAATGATTTAGATACAGGAATTAGTAGTGATGTCAGTAAGTTTGCAGATGATACCAAGATCGGTAGAGTAATTGAGTCGGATCAGGACGCTAGTATTCTCCAGGATGAACCAAACAGATTGTATGACTGGGCGGATAAATGGCAGATGGAGTTCAAAGTAGGGAAGTGCAGTATTCTGAGTGTAGGTAGGAACAACCCCTCTCACAACTATTGCTTAAATGACGCTCTCATAAGCAGGTCTGGGTGCGAGAGAGATGTAGGGGTCTTAGTGAGCTCTGATCTCCGTCCAAGGGCAAAATGCATTCAAGCTAGAAATCGAGCAAATAGGGTACTGGGATTTATTTCAAGGAGCGTAAGCAACAGAAGCGCCGAAGTCTTCCTCAAACTATATTTAGCATTAGTTAGACCTCATCTTGACTATGCGGCTCAGTTCTGGTCACCTTGCTATAGAATGGATATCAAAATATTAGAATCAGTGCAGAGGAGGATGACTAAGATGATTCAGGGGTTGAGAAACTTGCCATACGAGGAAAGACTCCAACAGTTAAACTTGCATTCTCTAGAAAGGCGAAGGGTGCGTGGAGACATGATCGAGGTTTATAAATGGATGAAGGGCATTAATAAGGGAGATATTCATAAGGTTCTGTTGGTAAGAGAATCGGGTAGGACAAGAAGTAATGGGTTTAAACCGGATAAAATTCAGATTCAACAGGGACATAGGCAAAAATTGGTTTACCAACAGGGTTGTGAATGAGTGGAATAGGCTTAGCAGTCATGTGGTGAGAGCCCATACAATTGTCACATTCAAAAATAGATTAGATAAATTCATGGACAGCGATACTAGGTGGGGTTAGATACACGGGAGCTTAGGGTCAAAGGAGCTGCCTTGTATAGGCCTACCGGCCTCTTGCAGATTCCAACGTGCTTATGTTCTTATGTAACTTGTGATCAGGCCGTGGTGAATTACACACACACACACACACACACACACACACACACACACACACACACACACACACATTTTAAGGCACTCTGAATAAGGGGCCCCCAAACCCCTTCCAGGCTACCGACACTTCCCTTGAGGCTCTGGAACAGGCACTTTAGGCGGTGGCTGAACAGATAGCAAGACGGCCCCGCGTTCAAGAGGACGCGAGTTCAATCCTGACCGGTGCCACCAGGCTGGGATTTTCAGCCGCCGTTGAGTGGCTTAAAACTATCCATATGATGTCCATAAGACCACCTATCAACCCGGACTCTAGATTCTAGGATTAAAGATGAGCTTCGGGAGGGCAGCATGAGCCAATGCAAGATGGCGCCACTATAAACACTCGTCTGCGCCAGAACAGGCTGGGCCGACCATCAGGTCAGGACCTTAATACCTCCATGATCAGGACCCACCTGGAAGAAGCCTTGGACCGACCATCAGGATTCACCGGGAGGAAGCCTACCGGCGCAATAGGCCAAGAGGTAAAAAAATAAAAAAAAATAAAAAAAATCACCTCACCCTTGGGACCTAAGATGACCTCCACAAACACGTGACATGACCCACACAAGCCTAACAGGACTATTTTTTTTTTATATACTTGATACATATATTTTACCTGAAATGACACAAACACCAATAATGTTCTTAATAATATATATAAATGATATGCCAATGGATATAAAAAGTTATATGAGCCGTTTTGCAGATGATGCAAAATTAATAAGGAAAGTGAAGATGGAGGAAGACTGTGAAGAACTGCAAAAAGACCTGGACAGAGTGTATAGAATATAGATGGAGCCAGTTATAGGAGATGGAATTTAATGCAAACAAATGCCATGTTATGGATATGGGGAAAAGTATAAAAAGATCAAGGAAAACATACAGGATGGGAGAAGAAAACTTAAGGTTAGTACATGAAGAAAAAAGATTTGGGAGTAACGATGCAAGACCTACTCCCTAGAAAAGCACATAAACAAGTTATTTGGAGAAACCTACAGGATGATGCAATATAATATAAGGGTTGGATTATAGACTTTTTAGCGAAGAGATAAATGAGAACAGTTATCAGGAACAATAAATCAAGCTGGACGGAAGTGACTAGTGGAGTCCCCCAAGGATCGGTGTTGGCTCCGATTAGTTTTGCAATATATATAATTGACATAACAGAAGGGGTGGCAAGCTATATGAATATGTTTGCTGATGATGCTAAAATAATGAGGAGGGTGGCTAATGAAGAAGACTGTGTAGCCCTGAGCCAAGATCTCGATAGAATAAGCGAATGGTTACGCAAATGGGAAATGACATTCAATACAGAGAAGTGGAGCGTGATGGAGTTTGATAAGAGCATCAGACGGATATAGGGTAACTACTCTCTGAGTAATGAAAGAATCATGAAAAAAACAGGAAAAAGATCTAGGAGTGACAATAACAGAAAAGTTATCCATTGGAGAGAATATAAATCGGATAACTGGGGAAACATACAATCTTCTTAGAAACATGAAAGCAGCATTTACACATCTAGACGAAGAAATGGTGAGGAAACTAATAGCATCGATGATACGTCCAAGACTGGAATATGCAGCGTTAGTGTGGTCACCTAGATTGCAGAAATACATTAGAAAGTTGGAAAGAATACAGAGAGCAGCGACCAAACTACCGGAAACTCTGAGAGAACATACTTATGAAAAAAGACTGGAGAAATTGGGACTAACAACACTGGAGAGAAGGAGAAAAGGGACCTAATATAGGATACAAGAGGGATTGGAGAAATTGGACGGAAGACCTAGTGGTACGTGATAGGAGTGTGAAAAGAGGGTAAGAAATTGAAGAAGAGCAACTGTAGGAAAGACGTCAAGAAATACAGTTTTCCATACAGAAGCATAACAACATGGAACGGACTTGACGAGGAGACCGTGTGTGCAAAAATGATTCATAAATTTAAAGCCAAACTGGATAATAAGCGCTATGGAGACGGGACAGCACGAGCCTAGTACGGCCCTTTTCCTGTATTTCACAACTAGGTAAACTAGGTAAATACCTAATACTAATACTAATTTACAAATTGCGGAATAAAACGGAAGAAGAAGATAACGAGTTGCTTTCCATATACGTACAGGGGCCTTGTCCACCCTCGTATGGAGTATGCATCTCACGTGTGGGGGGCCTCACTCACACAGCTCTTCTGGACAGAGTGGAGTGTTAGGCTCCTCGTCTCATCAGTTCTCCTCCTCTTACTGACAGCCTTCTACCTCTTAAATTCCGCTGCCATTTTGCTTTTCTTTCTATCTTCTATCGATATTTTCATGCTGACTGCTCTTCTGAACTTGCTGACTGCATGCCTCCCCCCCTCCTGCGGCCCGCTGCACACGACTTTCTACTCATGTTCATCCCTATACTGTCCAAACCCCTTATGCAAGAGTTAACCAGCATCTCCATTCTTTCATCCCCCTTCACTGGTAAACTGTGGAACAGTCTTCCTTCGTCTGTATTTCCTCCTGCCTATGACTTGACCTCTTTTAAGAAGAGTGTATCAAGACACCTCTCCACTCGAAATTGACCTCGCTTTTGGCTACTCTTTACCTTTTACTTTTGTGGGAGCGGCGAGTAGCGGGCTTTTTTTAATCTTTTTGTTACCCTTGAGCCGTATCCTTAGATGTAAAGAGAGAGAGAGAGAGAGAGAGAGAGAGAGAGAGAGAGAGAGAGAGAGAGAGAGAGAGAGAGAGAGAGAGAGAGAGAGAGAGAGAGAGAGAGAGAGAGAGAGAGAGAGAGAGAGAGAGAGAGAGAGAGAGAGAGAGAGAGAGAGAGAGAGAGAGAGAGAGAGAGAATTACACAGAAAATCAGGCCACACAGACCCCATGGTCCAGACTAGGTGGTCTGAACTTAAACCTAAGTGATTCTACATTATTCAGATGGCTCCAAAACGTTGCTTTTCTACTCTAGTTAATATTAAGTTCAAGGAAGTGACGGTCGAGCTTGTTTTTAAAGGAGTCAATCGTGTTACACTGGACCACTAATGGTGGGAGCTTATTCCATTATCGCACTACAACGTTGCTGAAGAAAAAATTGGTGCAATCTGAATTTACTTGTCTACATTTGAGTTTTATGCCATTGTTCCTCGTTCGCAAAGTGTCGTCGATCATAAACAATTTTGTTATGTCTACATTCGTGAAACCATTAAATGTTTTAAAACATTTGATCAGTTTTCCTCGGAGGCGACGTTTCTCAAGAGAGATCATGTTAAGGGTAGAAAGCCTTTCTTCGTAGGATTTGTTGCGCAAGGAAGGGATCATTTTTGTTACCCGACGCTGAACACCTTCTAATTTAGCAATGTCCTTTGCATGGTGGGGAGACCAAAACTGTACCGCATATTCTAAGTGGGGTCTGACTAAACAATTGTAGAGCGGAAGTATGACATCTTTATTCTTGAATAAAAAGTTTCTTTTAATGAAGCCCAACATTCTGTTCGCTTTATTTGCTGCATCGATGCATTGATGTGAGAATTTGAGGGTTGACGCGATTTTGACCCCCAGGTCCTTAACGCATTGAACGCTTGTGAGTTTAACGCCGCGCATTTCGTAATCGAGCTTCTTATTTCTTGTTCCAACTTGAAGGACCTGGCACTTGTCTACGTTAAAGAGCATCTCCCATCTATCCGACCAAGCTGAAATTTTGTGCAAATCCTCTTGGAGGCTTTGCCTGTCTTCGTCAGTGAGAACCAAGCTACCAATCTTTGTGTCGTCTGCAAATTTACTAAAGCGATTATTGAGTCCAACATCCACATCGTTGATGGATGTAAATAATGAAGAGCACTGGGCCAAGAACCGAGCCCTGAGGGACACCACTAGTGACCGGTGCCCACTCCGAGTGAACTCCGTCAATCACCACTCTTTGTTATTTATTCGTTGTTTTTCGCTTCAAGACAAAAAAAAAATTGAATGCGTATAAGCAGAAAATAACAAGTAATAAGAAAAATAAGAAAAATAAAAAGTAACAATTATAATACTGAATGAATAGATGAAATAAAAATACGAAGAGAAAAAGTGAAGAAACAAAAGAAGAAAAAGAAGAAGAAGAAGAAGAAGAAGAAGAAGAAGAAGAAGAACACAAGGAAGACCAAGAACAATAAGAGAAAAAAAATCAAGAAAATAAAACAAGAAAAAATCCTCCTACGTCAAAATATTATCATGTTATACAAATGGGAGGAAGGAGAGAACATTCCGAAAGAACATAAGAACATAAGAACACTGGGAGACTGCAAGAGCCGAGTGGCCAATACAGGGCAGCTCCAGAATCCCCCCCGCTACTCACGATGGGTGAGGTGTAGTTTCAGGGGTTACAGGTAGAGGCTTGATCCTTGTTTACCTTCGGTACGGGCGTACGCTCCAGTACCCTGTCTCCTTACTGCACCCACACCTCACTGAATTCTTGTCAGGACGGCCCCAAACCACGACGGCCCTCCGCGACGGCACCCCAGGACGGCCCCAAATTCTAGTCAGGACGGCCCTCAACCACAACGGCCCTCTACGACGGCCTCCCAGGACGGCCCTTTGTTAGACAAACAATGGGGAGCTTTCTAAGGTAGTGGTTTCTAAGTAGTGAAATAAGTAAAAAGTCCATACGCGTTTCTTATTCCTTTTTCGCCTTCGATACTCCAAAACAGGGTATTAAACAGTCGATGCAAGGTTCCATTTATTTGTATAAACATAGGATTTAAAAAACAGTTAAATTTAAATATCCAATGAAAGCAGTAGCCTAAAACTAAAATATTCTTTTTACATCAAAAGTAGGCTCACATATGATTTATATAATTCTCTCAATTTCATACATAGGCCTAATCACAAACTGGGAGCAGTTAACCTGGAACACTTCTTGAGTAAGGATGATGTTGTCAGGGTTCCCTCTTCGTACTGCCTCCAGTAGCTGAAAATTCGTCCTTGGGTGGTCTGAGCACGTTTGCGGTGATACTTTTTCAGTTTCTTCTCCTTCACAAGCTGGACCTGAAGAGGAACAAGGCAGCTCTCTGCATGAAGGAGGGGGATCAGTTTGTAGAGCTGGTGGGCTTGATTGCGGTGGTAACCCTCTGCATCATTATTTGTTCTTGTTGATTGGTTGAAGATGCACCATGAAGTTGGCGGCCACAGGTCTCCTTCAATCCACGTGTCTCGGATGTAGTCTAGAAGTGGAGCTACGGCTGGTGTCGATGGTTCATTGCTGAGCTGGTTGAAGGCTGCACGAATGTGTTCAACAGGAAGACATGGGAGAGCGAAGAGTTTCCTGACAAACTTCTGCATTGGACCGTTTTCACGGTATGCAACCGCCAGACCAAGGTCTTGAACCTTCCTAAAGATACACTGTGCCCAATGAAATAGGCATCCCTGGATGGTGGTGTTTGGCAAGATGTAACGGAAGGCTCTCCAAATGGCTTGCTCGAAATCAGCAACAACCTTCTTGACGTGATTGTTTGGAACCATGTTAAGGATAGATTCCAAGACAGCCTTGTAATCCCTTTTCCTACGGCGTGACATCAGCACAAATATAAGTGGGACTTGCTTCATGTCACTGTCATCTCCTTTGATGAAAGCATGAATGGAGAATAGCTGGTGGAATGGGGCGGCGACGATCTTGAAGGTGGCATCAACATACCACGTCTTGGCACGTTCCAGGATGTCAAGTTGTGCTTGTGTTGCAAAAATCAAATGTCTTGCCCCATCCATTGCGATATCATTCCGGAGATAATCTTGTGGTATGAAGTTAACAGCTACTTCGAAGTGCAGATCTTGTGGATCTGTAGGCCGCAATGCTTGGCGTAGTCTGTTGGCCCGTCTCACAAGGAGGCCCGGTGCAGGATGACTTGGCTCTGGATCAGTAGGTTGTAACTGGCTGGTCATCACTTCTTCAACAATGGCACTGGCAGAACGGAACACATCTTCAGACGCCTTACGCTTGACATCAGCCACAATCTCGTAGTTCTTCTGCTTCCCTGGTTCTGCCTGATGAGCGTGGTCATGGAGCCCTGGAGTAAAAGTGTTGCCCTTTTGTAAGACAGTGGCCTTGCACGTAAAGGTGCGATTCCGGATGCTGCAACGCCAAGTAGTTTTGCCAGGATGTCCATTCTTGTTAGCTTTGATGTTGTACGAATAACCATTGCTGTCAACCAAGCTATGTTTTACTTTGAGTGTGCCGGCTGGTATGATCTGGTAAGTTGTGACGTGTGGCTCATCGCTGGCCGAGATGTCTGCAATAGGAAGATCTGGTAATGCATCCTCTACAATATCTTGAGGAATTTGAAAACTGTGTGTTATGTGGAAAGTGCCGTCATCACTGTTGCTGGTGTTGCTTAGATGAATGGCAGCATGTGAAGCAGACTCCATGGCAGTGTTCTGTGCAGGTTGCAGGTCGGGCAGCTGATGGTCACTTGTGTCGTCTTGAGTTATCAGGCTGTTTTCGCTTGTGAAGGTCTGTATGTGTGTGCTTTCACCAACTGGCAAAGTAAAGTCTTCCAGCTGAGCCAAAGAATCTGCAGGACACTTACACTTGCAACAATGCCACTGTATGTTGAGGTCACCCTTCTTCATCAGTTGGTATTGAGCATAACTAACTCCACTGTTACACAATCTGTGTTGCCACTGGGAGCAGTTATCACAACACAAGGCATGCTGTCGGTTTGTAACCACTCTGTCACAGCAGACACAGTAGGCAGGGGTGTCCTTACTTTGTGAAGGTCTTACTGGAGGCATGCTGATCAATGCTGTCTGAGCAGTAGTGGATCGATCTGATTAGATGGATTCAACTCCTGTCAATTTATACCTGGAAGCCTTGTGTTTATCATACTACTGGCAACACTTTCAATTAGGTGTGAAGCAGATTCAGTGTGTTCGGAAACACTGTGGGTGGTATTCCTAGTCGTTTACCATACTTATGTATGGTAAGCGTGACTGTTACAGCAGAAAATGTGCACAAATTCAAGGAAAAATTGGACAAATATAGATATGGAGACAGGTCACTATGAGCCCCGCTCGAACCCTGTAATATACAACTAGGTAAATACACACACACACACGTGTACACACCCTCCTTATCTTCTACCTCCTCCCTCCAACCCTCCCTATCCCCTCCCTCCCTACCGTCAACTGCCGTCAACTGGTGTCAACCCTCCCTTCCTATTTCAGCCCTTCACTGCTTATTATTATCTTTTTTTTTTGTGATAATAATAATAATAATAATAATAATAATAATAATAATATTATTATTATTATTATTATTATTATTATAACAATAATATTACTATTATTATTGTTATTGTTATTACACACACCCACACCCAGACACACATGCACACATGCTTGTCGCCTTATCTCCCATCCCATCCCTCCTCCCTCCCTTCCTCCCAGACTCTCCCTCCCAGTCCTTCCCTCCTCCCTCCCTGCTATCTCCCTCTTTCCTTTCCTCCAACTCCACCCTTTACACACACACACACACACACACACACACACACACACACACTGAAACAAGTTTCATTAAAATATTGGTGGATGTATAACAAGTAGGGATTTTTACATGTATTTCTAGTTATCAATGAAGATTGATATCCTCACTATTGACGACAGTTGGTGACAAGTGTTGAATTGTTAAATCATGAGGGAGGTGACAGTAGTTGATGGTAGTTGACGGCAGTTGACGGTAGTTGACGGTAATTAGCACATAAATGCAATTAGAGCTAAGGCCAAAAAATTGCCAAGTGTGAACCGTGGAAAATGGAGATCAAAATGGGGCCGTCATGGTTTGAGGCCGTCAGGGGGGGCCGTCGTGGTGGGCCGTCGTGGTTTGAGGCCGTCATGGGGGGGCCGTCGTGGTGGGCCGTCGTGGTCTGGGGCCGTCCTGACCTGACACCCACCTCACTGCCACCTGTCATCCTCGTCCATGTAGCTATCCAGTCTACTCTTAAAACAAGCTATCGTCCCTGCACTATGTGATTGCTGAGTCTATTCCATTCCCCCACCACCCTATTACTAAACCAATGCTTGCCTATATCTCTCCTAAATCTATACTTTTCTAATTTAAATCCATTACTGCGTGTTCTATCCTGCTGGCTAATTCTCAGTACTTTACTTATATCGCCTTTGTTGTAACCCTTGACCCATTTGAATACTTCTATCAGATCTCCCCGCACTCTTCGTCTTTCTAGTAAATGTAAGTTTAAATGTTTCAGCCTATCTTGATATGGAAGGTTCCTCAGCTCCTGAATCATCTTGGTCATTCTCCTCTGAACTGATTCTAGCAAGTTGATGTCCATTCTGTAGTGTGGGCACCAAAATTGGACAGCATAATCTAAGTGTGGCCTAACTAAAGCTAAATAGAGTCTGAGGATGACCTCTGCACTTTTGTTGGTTACCGTCCTGTTAATGAAGCCTAATACCCTGTTAGCCCAATTCCTCGCATTAAAACATTGCTTCCTTAGTTTTAGGTCAGAGTTCACTAACACTCCCAAATCCCTTTCACACTCTGATCTGCCTATCGCTGTGGAGTCTAAACTATACCCATAATGGGTTGCGTGTTCCTACACTAAGTACGCTACACTTGGTGACGTTAAAATTCATCTGCCATTTCTCTGACCAAGCTGACAGTTTGTTGAGATCCTCCTGCAGTGCTCTATCATCCTCCCCTGTCCTAATAGTGCGTCCTATTTTGGTGTCATCCGCAAATTTACCTATGTCACTAGTTATCCCATTGTCTGTGTCATTGATGTAGATAATGAATAAAAGTGGGCCTAAAACGGAACCCCACTGGTGATATTACCCCATTCGGATTTTTTTTTACCGTTAATGGTAACCCTCTGTTTTCTGTCGTAAATCCACGCCCTAATCCAATCATAAACCTCCTTTTCTATTCCATGAGCCCTGACTTTATTTAACAGTCTCTGGTGCGATAATTTATCGAAGGCCTTACTAAAATCAAGATAACCTACATCGTAACTCTCATTATTGTCAGCTGCCTCGTATACTCTATTGTAACATAAAAGCATAAGAACACAGGGAGACTGCAAGAGGCCGAGTTTCCTACACAGGGCAGCTCCAGAATCCCCCCCACTACTCACGATGGGTGAGGTGTAGTTTCAGGGGCTACAGGTAGAGGCTTGATCCTCGTTTACCTTCGGTACGGGCGTACGCTGGTACTGGGCCTCTCGGGAGCTGAAGTCGGCCGCTATGTGTTGGAACAACAGGCCGTACAAAGGGAAAAACGCGCCTTAGAAAGGGAAGAACGGAAGAGGAAAGAATAAATTAAGGAACGAAAGAGGCAAGAAGAAATGGAAGAACGGAAGAGGAAAGAAGAAATTGAAGAACGAAAAAGGCAAGAAGAAATGGAAGAACGGAAGAGGAAAGAAGAAATTGAAGAACGAAAGAGGCAAGGAGAAATGGAAGAACGGAGGAGGAAAGAAGAAATTGAAGAACGGAAGAGGAAAGCAGAAATTGAAGAACGAAAGAGGAAAGGAGAAATGGAAGAACGGAGGAGGAAAGAAGAAATTGAAGAACGAAAGAGGCAAGGAGAAATGGAAGAACGGAAGAGGAAAGAAGAAATTGAAGAACGAAAGAGGCAAGGAGAAATGGAAGAACGGAAGAGGAAAGAAGAAATTGAAGAACGGAAGAGGAAAGAAGAAATTAAGGAAAAAAAGAGGCAAGATGAAATGGAAGAACGGAAGAGGAAAGAAGAAATTGAAAAACGAAAGAGGAAAGAAGAAATGGAAGAACGGAAGAGGCAGGAAGAAATTGAAGAACGAAAGAGGAAAGAAGAAATTGAAGAACGGAAGAGGCAAGAAGAAATTGAAGAACGGAAGAGGCAAGAAGAAATTGAAGAACGGAAGAGGCAAGAAGAAATTGAAGAACGAAAGAGGAAAGAAGAAATTGAAGAACGAAAGAGGAAAGAAGAAATTGAAGAACGAAAGAGGAAAGAAGAAATTGAAGAACGAAAGAGGAAAGAAGAAATTGAAGAACGGAAGAGGAAAGAAGAAATTGAAGAACGAAAGAGGAAAGAAGAAATTGAAGAACGAAAGAGGAAAGAAGAAATTGAAGAACGGAAGAGGAAAGAAGAAATTGAAGAACGAAAGAGGAAAGAAGAAATTGAAGAACGAAAGAGGAAAGAAGAAATTGAAGAACGAAAGAGGAAAGAAGAAATTGAAGAACGGAAGAGGAAAGAAGAAATTGAAGAACGAAAGAGGAAAGAAGAAATTGAAGAACGGAAGAGGAAAGAAGAAAGTGAAGAACGAAAGAGGAAAGAAGAGACTGAAGAACGGAAGAGGCAAGAAGAAATTGAAGAACGAAAGAGGAAAGAAGAAATTGAAGAACGAAATAGGAAAGAAGAAATTGAAGAACGAAAGAGGCAAGAAGAAATTGAAGAACGGAAGAGGAAAGAAGAAATTGAAGAACGGAAGAGGAAAGAAGAAATTGAAGAACGGAAGAGGAAAGAAGAAATTGAAGAACGAAAGAGGCAAGAAGAAATTGAAGAACGAAAGAGGCAAGAAGAAATTGAAGAACGGAAGAGTAAAGAAGAAATTGAAGAACGGAAGAGGAAAGAAGAAATTGAAGAACGAAAGAGGCAAGAAGAAATTGAAGAACGGAAGAGGAAAGAAGAAATTGAAGAACGAAAGAGGCAAGAAGAAATTGAAGAACGGAAGAGGAAAGAAGAAATTGAAGAAATGCAGAAGGAAGAAGAGCGAAAGTTCGAGTTAGCGAAGCTTGAGGCCGAGAAGGAACTGGAGCTGGCTCGGATCGCCGCTTCGAGTAAGTCTGCTCCTCGTTTTGACGGTGAGTGTGCTGACCGTCCTTGTTTACAAGGATGGAGATGACTTTGCTTCTTACCTTACCAGATTCGAAAGGATAGCTGAGCTTCTGAAGGTTGACAAGGATGCTTATGCTGTAAGATTGGGAGCCCGTTTGTCTGGTAAAGCTGCTGGGATTTACACTTCGCTTTCTCCTGAGATTGTTGCTGACTACCATCTTCTGAAGAAGTCCCTGCTGAAGAGCTTTTGCAAGACTCCCGACGGCTTTAGAGTGGACTTCAGGTCAGGCAAGATTCAGCCAGGTGAAACTTACGAGCAGTTCAGCATTCAACTTGGCCGCTCGTTTGAACAGTGGTTAGAGGCTTCCAATATTGACTTCACCTACGCTTCTTTAAAGGACTTTATGTTGCTAGATCAGTTCATCTCCTCTCTTCTCCCTGACCTTCGGACGTTTATTAAGGAACGTGGAGTGCGGCCGCTGGCGGCCGCCGTACAGTTAGCCGACGACTGGTCATCGGCGCGCCACTCATATCCCAGGTCTCCCAGTCGTCATCTGCCAGCAAGAAGACACACAAGAAAGATAAAGCTTCCTTCGACTCCGGTTCTCCTGCCGCCAAAGTTCCTGCCTTCACCCTGAAGTGCCATCAATGCGGGGAGGTAGGCCATATCCGCCCCAGGTGCCCTAAGAATCCTCGCGCCTTCAAGGACGCGCCGTCCTCTTCAGTTAACATAGGCTTCTGTTGGGAGGACAGGAAAGTTTCCAACTACTGTGTTGCGGGGACCATCAACGGCGCCTGGACTTCTACAATCATCCGTGACGCCGGTTGTTCCAGCCTCATCGTTTCCGAGGCCTTGCCAAATGTTGGAACGTAACTGTAAGAAGGTAACCGTTTACGACTACCTAGGTCGGCCAGACACCTTCCCCGTAGTTCGGTGCTACCTAAAGTGTCCCTACTATGAAGGCTGGGCTGATGCCATCCGAGCACCTATCAAGTTTGCAACCGCTATGATTGGTGACATTCCCGGGGCCCGTAAGCCTGACGACCCTGTCTGTACATCTGATTTAACCACGCCTGCCTCAATCTCCACTCCTCAGGAACAAGATGCTCGTCCTCCTCTCCGTACAACGCCTGTTACGCAAGATTCCTCTACTTCGCTTCAGGTCGTCTCCTCTCCTTCCGAGTCTGAATTAGCCTGTGTTGTTCAGACTCGTGTTGCTTCTGCGCGTGTGAGACGCCTGCATCCGCCTGTTCTCTCCGACTTACAACCACTCAAGGTAACGCCCGCCGACTTTGCTCGTTTACAGGAGACCTGCCCCTCCCTCGGCGCAGTGCGCGCCAAGGCTACTGCCGGACTGCCCGATGTAGCCCGGAATGGAGCGTCCTACAAGTTCTCCTGGACGAATGGACTCCTGTATAGAGACTGTGTCGCTTCTAGCCGGCCCGGCAAGGTCGGGACTCGGACGTTGGTGCTCCCTTCTGACTGCCGTCAAATCGTGCAACAAGTGGCCCACGAGAGTCCCCTCGCCGGTCACTTCTCTCATCGGAAGACGGAATCGAAGGTGAGCGATAACTTCTTCTGGCCTGGCATGTGGGCCGATATCCGTGACTACTGTCGGTCCTACGACATATGCCAGCGTAAGTCTTATAAGGGCCAGGTTAAACCCGTCCCCCTCCAACCATTGCCTGTCGTCACGGAACCATTCTCCAGAGTTGCTGTGGATGTGGTGGGCCCTCTCTCTCCGCCGTCTGCAGAAGGACACTGGTATATTCTCATCCTGATTGACTTTGCCACAGGGTTCCCTGAAGCCATTCCACTCAAGGATGTGGACTCTGTTTCTGTTGCTGAGGCTCTTCTGTCTTCATTTTCCAGGGTCGGAATTCCCCGGGAAATCCTGAGCGACAGAGGTACTCAATTCACTTCTCAGCTAATTGCCGAGCTTCACAAGCTACTTGGTGTGAGGCCCCAGTTCACCACACCGTTTCATCCGAGTGGTAATGGTCGAGTGGAGAGGCTGCATGGGCCCCTCAAAGCTGCTCTACGGAAGGTTTGCAGCGAGAAGCCTAGAGTGGCATCGCTACCTTATTCCGACTTTGTTTGCCCTCAGGAAATGCCCAGCGACCGCACCGGCTTGTCGGCCCTCGATCTCCTCTACGGGCGCACTGTGCGAGGGCCCTTGACTGTCCTGAAGGACTTATGGGAAGACCGTGACCTGCAGGAGGAAGAACGGACGAGTCTGCAATACGTCATCGAGCTCAGGAGAAACTGACCGAATGTGCTCAGCTCGCCGCCCGGGAGGCTGACGTAAGTACTGCAAAGTACAAGTCTTATTTTGACCTGCGATCCCAAGATAGACAATTCAAGCCTGGCGACGAGGTCCTAGTTCTTCTCCTGACTCTACCAAGAAGTTCCTCGTTTCCTGGCGTGGCCCATTCAAAGTGTTGGAACGACGAAACAAGGTGGACTACCTGGTTGATGACCCGAGGGGGCCTAAGCTGTACCACGCCAACCTCCTAAAAAGGTACCATCGCCGCGCTCAAGTAAACTTCGCGTATGTCAAGGACGATACTTCAGCGCCGGATGATGACTGTTCACCCACAGGACCTTTGGAAGCAGAGGACCCTGACGACCTTGTTCCCTGTCCTTTGGTCTGTTCCGTTCCTGATTCCGCACTCAACCCTGAGCTGGACATCAACAAGACCCTGTAGTCGAACCAGCGCTCATCGTTAGAAGACGTACTTTCCACCTTTAAGGACGTATTTTCAGAGACTCCAGGTTGCACCAACACCCTGCAACATGACATAATTTTAACCACCACCAACAGAGTCCTCACGAAGAACTACCCTGTGCCGATCCACCTCCGTCCTTACTTTGAGAAGGAAGTTAACAACCTCCTCCAACTAGGCATCATCCAGCCGTCGTCCTCTCTACACTGCTCTCCCGTGGTAATGGTACGCAAGTCTGACGGGAGCTACCGAATGGCCATAGACTTCAGGCAACTTAACTCCGTTACTGTTTTTGATGCTGAGCCCACCTGTTCCGTCGAAGGGGACTTGCACAAGTTTGCAGGAGCTACCTACTTTTCGGAGCTTGACTTGTGCAAGGCCTACTACCAGATCCCCTTGACCGACCGTGCCAAGCCTCTCACTGCTTTTTCCACCCACCAAGGATTGATGGAGTTCTGTCGACTTCCCTTCGGTCTCGTCACCGCCTGCTCCACCTACATCCGCCTCATGAGGACTGTTCTCGCGGATCTGCCTAACATCTCCTTTTATTTTGATAACGTCTTCATTTACTCGTCAGATTGGCCCAGTCACCTAACAGCTCTAACATCTGTCCTTGAGCGGCTTCGTCATCACCGGCTGACGGCGAAACCATCCAAGTGTCGGTTTGGCTTCCCTTCTATCCAGTACTTGGGGTTTGTGATTGACGTGGTGCACCTTCGCCCCATGCGGGACAAGACTGAGGCCCTGAAGCAGATCAGCCCTCCTACTACCAAGAAAAGTCTTCGCAGCTTCCTGGGGATGGCTTCGTTCTACCGCTGTTTCATCCCCATGGCTGCCGAGCTCACGGGACCTCTCTCCGACCTTCCCCGGAAACCCCAACGTGAGCCGCTGCCGTGGACTGAAGACCTGTTATCACGGTTCGAACAACTGAAGGACGCCTTGCCATCGCAGCCAGTCCTACGATTACCTAACCCCGCCTTGCCTTTTGTTCTTAGGACAGACGCCTCGAACTTCGGGTTGGGAGCTGTGCTGCTGCAGTACTACAAGGACACCCCCCATCCAGTCTGGTATGCCAGTCGGAAGCTGCTTGACCAGGAAAGGAGATACGCCCCCATCGAACGAGAAGCCCTTGCCATTTTGTTCGGGATCTCCAAGTTTGACTTCTACCTCAGAGGTAAAGAGTTCATTTTAGAAACAGATCATAAACCTCTGGTATATCTCCACAAGTCCAAGTGCTCCAACGACAGACTGTTGAGGTGGGCCCTTCAGCTGCAGAACTACCCGTTCCGGTTGGTTCATCTTGCCGGCCGAGACAACGTGGGCGCAGACTTTCTGAGTCGCTCCTTAGGAGGTGAACGTTAGCCGTTCCTCTTTGTCATTTCTGGTTGCTTATTTCTTGTTGTATCGTGTTAGTTCAGTTTAATCTACCTACGGTAGATTTTTGTAAGGGGGCTTATGTGAGGGCTGAACTACCACTAACACACACACACATGTACACTCACTCACACACACACACACACACACACACACACACACACACACACACACACACACCAGTATAAGGGTTGATGCTCTTTCGATTATTCCCAGCTTGCCGCTACACCCAGCCTGCTTCACCCAGCCTGCTTTGTTCGCCGACCCGAAGCTGCTCCTGGTGGCGATGCAGTCTCATTCAGCTTCACGGTCGGCGCCCTGACTTCACGCAGCGTCGAAGCGAGCCAAGGTGGTGTGGTTGCCCGAGAGCTGAGGCAGAGCGGAACTGACCCAAGAGCGATCCTGGACCTGCGTCCCCTATCCTCCCTCTCAACCTTGGAGCCCCGCAGTCCACTGGGCACGGCCTGTTTGCGCCTCCGTCCCACCTACCCAGTTTCGTCTCCTCGCCGAGCTGACACCGTTTGTTCGTCCTTGGCTCCCCGTCTACCCCGGCGTCATCATCTACGGGCACTCAGGCAGCTGACATTCTGCTGAGCCCGTCCTCCTCCATCGAGTGACGTCTACGAGGCAGTGTGCGTCTCTACATCACCGCAACGGGCGTCTCTTCCCACGAGGCGCCACTCACAATTGCCGGGTCTGGCTGCCGCTCTCCCTGGGTCCGGTCGCGGTCTACTGGAGAGTACGGAAGGTGTATTGGACTTTGTACCTTAACATGTTTACACTTACACTTTTGGTTGTTTTGATCCTATTTCCTTAGAAACCTGGTGAAGGTATAATCATACTTGGACTCGATTGAAGTAGTTGCCGCCGTTCTCCTGGCTTCAATCAGTCCTATAACCATCTGAACCTCCTGGCCTTGACAAACATACTCTTAAACATATCGGCGCAAGCACACATATTTGACACGGTTTTCCTAGGAGCTTTGGGCATTTCCTTGGGTAGCTTAATAACCCTGGTGGTAGTTTGGCCCTTCCTTTGTACCAAAGAACTTTAAAAAATCTCATTCGAACCTGATTTGTCTTCTTTTGGCATTTGGAAATTGTTGATGTGAGGTGTGGAGGGTCTGACAGTGCCGACCTAAGATTTCTCTGTACATGTTAGAAATTGGAGCATCAGGAAGAGGTCAGTATTTACACTTTCTTGCGTTTACTTGTGGAGTTTCTATTGCTTAATAACTTAGCTCTTCTTCTGTATGTGATTGAAACAAGAGGATCAGGGCGAGGTTAATATTTGCAATTTGTACATTTTGTAATCGTCATAAGCTTGGATAATAATTTTTAGTGATGACACCCAAAAAAACAACCAATTCCTGCCTCTTAAATATCATTAACGGATAGATTCAGATATCGACGTAATGTGCAGATAGATAAATATGAATAGATGGCTTAGACACACACACACACACACACACACACACACACACACACACACACACACACACACACACACACAAACACACGTGCCCCCCACACACACACAATGACACGTACCCCCCCCACACACAAACACACGTACCCCCCCCACACACACGCACGTACCCCCCCCCACACACACAAACACACGTACTTCCCACAAACACAAACACACGTACCCCCCCCACACAAATAGAACAAGAAGAAATCACAATTTGAAGATAAGTGGTAAAAGATTATCGTCGCACGAAGCTAAACACTTCTTCAATCGAGTTGTTAATGTTTGGAACTCTCTTCCCTGTGATGTCGTTGATAGTACAACAGTTACGGCCTTCAAGAATAGATTAGACAAGTATTTTGAATCCAACCAGCAACTAAGATATTACTCATTGTCGTAATAACGTTAAGTTCTTTCGAATACTGGTGTCTTTGTCCGCTTTAATCGCCCGGTTAGTGGTAGCAGTAATGGTAGTTCTTTCCTCTTTCCTACATAAATTCCATGCAGTTTTTCCATGCTGCATGGTTCTTTTTCCTTTCCTGCCAGCTTTGGCTGGAGGGATGGGGGGGTGGGGAGGAGCCTTCACCTTTGCCTTCCTTCATCTTCCACCTTTGATTAGATAGTTAGTGTAGCTTGTCACAAACAGCCTCGTAAGGACCAGCAGTTCTGCTGTTGTTTGTTCTTCCTTTGTGTTTCTTTGTGTTCCTCCTCCTCCTTTTTCTCCCTCTCGCTAGCTCCCCTTTCTTGACCTCTACCTCGTCGTCTTTTTCCCTTGCTATTTTATCCTCCTCCTCCTCCTCCTCACGCGTGGGTCAGTGAAATGGGTATGCCTGGGAAAGGTAAGCTGCGTGTCACAATCGGTCCTGTGTCGCCGGCTGAGGGGGTCTGCTGTTACCTGCGCGGGGTCACGGGCCAAGGGGACGGAGGAGCGCGCCGGGGTAATGCGTAGGTTATCGTGTGACCTCCCACCCCCCCTTCACCCCTCTTCCCACCATCATCTTTGCCTTATACAGTGTTGCGTCCTGGTGTTTTTTCTTGTGAGTGCTTCATATATTGTTTTAAATGAGGGTTTGATAGTTTTATGCGTGTGTGTGTGTGTGTGGGGGGGGGGGGGAGGTGTTAGTGGTTGAATGTAGGGAAGTAAGCCAGCCATGTATTAGCACAGGTATGAAGGGGTATACAGTAAGGTTAGGTTAGGAAGGTTAGGTTAGGTTAGGTGTGGGTTTTATGGTTGAGGGAAGATTGTGTGCTGATAGCGGAGACAGTAACAGGAAGAGGCAGGCAGATGTAGAAAAAGTCACCCAACCAGCCAGGTATTAGTACGGGTGTGAAGGGGATATACATGAAGGTTAGGTTAGGTTAGGTGTGGGTTTTATGGGGGAGCGTAGATTGTGTGCTGATAGCGGAGACAGTAGCAGGAGGGGAGGCAGGCAGAGGTAGAAGAGTCACCCAACCAGTCAGGTATTAGTACAGGTGTGAATGGGGTTTAAGGGCCATATTCTTAAACGTAAAAGAACATAAGAACGTCAGGAGTCTGCGAGAGGCCGGTTGGTTTATACAAGGCAGCTCCTGTAAGTCTAATCCCACCTTACCTCACTATCCATGTTAGATCGTTAAGTGGTTTGTTGTTTGTTTGTTAATGGGTAGTCAAACAGCTGTATTACCGTCAGTTAGGTAGGTTAGTTAAATAGATAGTTTGATAGTTAGTTAAGCAGTTAGAGTCAGTTAGTTAATTTTACTATATTCTGTATTTATTTATTTATATTAATTTTTTTTTGTTTTTTTTTCTTTTTCCTTTTCTTTCTTTTCTTTTTTATATTTGTTTTCTTTTTCTTTTCAATCTCTTTCTTTTTTCCTTTGTGTTTTCTCGGTGTTGGTTTTCTTTTTTGATGTTCTTTTTTGGTGTTCTTTTTTGGTGTTCTTTTTTCCTATCATCCTTTTGTTGATGTTCGTTGGTCTGGGTGAGCCGCTTTCCTCCCAGAAGAGACCCACCCATAATTTTGGAGATGTTGTTAGGGCCAAAAGGTGGATGATGTTTGTTTTATTTCATTTTCTTGATGTCGTGTTTTTCGTTCTTTTTATTGCTTTAGTTTTCTTTTTCGATGTTTTCCTGTTCTTTTCTTTTACTTCTTATTGATGCTTTTTGATGTTCTTTTTTCCTATCATCCTTTTGTTGATGTTCCTTGGTCTGGATGAGCCGCTTTCCTCCCAGAAGAGACCCATCCATAATTTTGGTGATGTTGTTTGGGACCGAAAGGTGGATGATGCTTCTTTGTATTTCTCTTTTCTTGATGTTGTTGATTTATTTCTGTTGCTTTTCTTTTTCGATGTTTTTTCTGTTCTTTTTCCATTTTTTTTGGTGTTCTTTTCTATATCATCCCTTGTTGATGTTCTTTGGTCTGGGTGAGCCGCTTTCTCCCCAGAAGAGACCCACCCATAATTTTGGTGATTTTAGTCAGGACCGGAAGGTGGATGATGTTTGTTATATTTTTCTTTCCTTGATGTGTTTGTGTTTTTCTTTATGTTTTTCTATTTCATTTATTCATATCATCCTTTGGTTGATGTTCTTTGGTCTGGATGAGCCGCTTTCTCCCCAGAAGAGACCCATCCATAATTTTGGCGATGTTAGGGCCTAAAGGTGGATGATCTTTTTGTTTCTTTTCTTGATGTTTCGTTTCTGTATTTTCCATTTTTCTGGTGTTCCTTTTTATTTTCCTTTTCTTTGGTGTTCAGATCGCGTGGACTGTCTACGACAGTATAACGAGCACCACAAGCCCGGGTTTATTTAGAGTTTGCTCTCCTAGGCAGATTGCCTGCCACGGCTGACGACCTCCACCTGGCCGGGTTTATTGTTCGGAGTTTGCTCTCCTAGGCAGATTGCCTACCACGGCTGACGACCTCCACCTGGCCGGGTTTATTGTTCGGAGTTTGCTCTCCTAGGCAGATTGCCTACCACGGCTGACGACCTCCACCTGGCCGGGTTTATTGTTCGGAGTTTGCCCTCCTAGGCAGATTGCCTACCACGGCTGACGACCTCCACCTGGCCGGGTTTATTGTTCGGAGTTTGCTCTCCTAGGCAGATTGCCTGCCACGGCTGACGACCTCCACCTGGCCGGGTTTATTGTTCGGAGTTTGCTCTCCTAGGCAGATTGCCTACCACGACTGACGACCTCCACCTGGCCGGGTTTCTTGTTCGGAGTTTGCTCTCCTAGGCAGATTGCCTACCACGGCTGACGACCTCCACCTGGCCGGGTTTATTGTTCGAGTTTGCTCCCAGGCAGATTGCCTACCACGGATGACGACCTCCACCTGGCCGGGTTTATTGTTACGAGTTTGCTCTCCTAGGATTAGTGCCTACCACGGCTGACGACCTCCACCTGGCCGGGTTTATTGTTCGGAGTTTGCTCTCCTAGGTGAACTGCCTACCACGGCTGACGACCTCCACCTGCCCGGGTTTGTTTAGAGTTTGCTCTCCTAGGTGAATTGCCTACCACGGCTAACGAGCTCCACCTGCCCGGGATTGTTGTTCGGAGTTTCCTCTCCAAGGTGAAATGCCTACCACGGCTAACGAGCTCCACCTGCCCGGGTTTGTTGTTCGGAGTTTGCTCTCCTAGGTGAACTGCCTACCACGGCTAACGAGCCCCACCTGCCCGGGTTTGTTGTTCGGAGTTTGCTCTCCTAGGTGAATTGCCTACCACGGCTAACGAGCCCCACCTGCCCGGGTTTGTTTAGAGTTTGCTCTCCTAGGTGAATTGCCTACCACGGCTAACGACCTCCACCTGCCCGGGTTTGTTTAGAGTTTGCTCTCCTAGGTGAATTGCCTACCACGTCTAACGAGCAGCACATGCCCAGGTTTGTTTTGAGTTTGCTCTCCTAGGTGAATTGCCTACCACGGCTAACGACCTCCACCTGCCCGGGTTTGTTTTAGAGTTTGCTCTCCTAGGTGAACTGCCTCCCACGGCTAACGACCTCCACCTGCCCGGGTTTGTTTAGAGTTTGCTCTCCTAGGTGAATTGCCTCCCACGGCTAACGACCTCCACCTGCCCGGGTTTGTTTAGAGTTTGCTCTCCTAGGTGAATTGCCTACCACGGCTAACGACCTCCACCTGCCCGGGTTTATTGTTCGGAGTTTGCTCTCCTAGGTGAATTGCCTCCCACGGCTAACGACCTCCACCTGCCCGGGTTTGTTTAGAGTTTGCTCTCCTAGGTGAATTGCCTCCCACGGCTAACGACCTCCACCTGCCCGGGTTTGTTTAGAGTTTGCTCTCCTAGGTGAATTGCCTCCCACGGCTAACGACCTCCACCTGCCCGGGCTTGTTTAGAGTTTGCTCTCCTAGGTGAATTGCCTCCCACGGCTAACGACCTCCACCTGCCCGGGTTTGTATAGAGTTTGCTCTCCTAGGTGAATTGCCTCCCACGGCTAACGAGCCTCACCTGCCCGGGTTTGTTTAGAGTTTGCTCTCCTAGGCAGATTGCCTACCACGGCTAACGAGCTCCACCTGCCCGGGTTTATTGTTCGGAGTTTGCTCTCCTAGGCAGACTGCCAACCACGGCTAACGAGCTTCACCTGCCCGGGTTTGTAGCCTGAAGATCTCCGGCACCTCCGTCGGGGCCCCGAGGGACGCCGAGGAGCCCTGCCGGGAGCCCTCCAGTCCTGCCATGCTCGCCAGGGAGACCTTGGGCTCGCTGGCGCTCCACACCCCCGCCGAGGCGAGGATGCAAGAACTCGCTTCTTAAAACTACCAGACTGGATTATAAAATTAATCATAATTACTGTGAAGGCGCCGGTCACCGCGTTTATCGGTTCAGGGATGGAAGACCGACGGGCCTGGGAAACGCGCACAAGCATCCAAAGGAGTCCTCGCGACGGCTTGCGACGCAGCATCCGTTTCCCTTTTCTTTCTCATTCCATTTTTTCTTTTTTATTATATTTTCCTTCTCTGATTGATTGATTGATTGATTTTACTTGGTAGGAATCTGTTCACCAATTAACATCATTCAGGTATACATTGCACCCACACACCTGCGGAGAGAAAACACCAGTGAGAGTGCTGACGCTCACGAGGACGGCCCGCTAGAGTTTCCTAACATTCGCATCGGGGCCCACTTCTCTTAAGTCGTCTGTCTCTTTATTTTTCTCTTCTCTACTTCATTCTATTTCTAACTTTCTTTCATCCTTGCTCTCCATCTATGAATTTATTTTTATATTTCTCTCTCTCTCTCTCTCTCTCTCTCTCTCTCTCTCTCTCACACACACACACACACACACACACACACACACACACACACAGCTTTCGTAGGCGTTGTGGGTATTGCCAGGGGTAGTTTAATGACCCTGGTGGTAGTCTGACCTCCTATCTGTACTATGGACCTAAAAAAAACACTCATGAGAATCCGACTGATCTCCTTTGACCCCTGTGGAAAAAGTTGGTATGAGAGACAGAAGCGTCTGAGAATACCGGCCTAGGAGTTGTCATGTATAAGTCGAGTGTCCTCTTGTTGGGTTAAGGATATGCACTGTTAATTATTTATTCATTTATTGGCATCACAGGAGGCGGCTCAAAGACAAAACAAAACTCACTCACTAAAAAAACACCAACCACTTCTCCCACAATCAGAAAACACTCATCATCATTTTTTTTTTTTTTTATCTCTCTCATTTATATATTTATTTTCGCATCATAGCAGGCAAACATTAACACACACAAAAAAACATAACCACTTCTCCCACTATCAGAAAACAGTCACCATAATGTGCTTTTTCTATTTTTTTCTCTCCCATTTATCTAATTATTTTCGCATCACAGGAGGCAGCTCAAGGGTAACACAATAACACCCCTAAAAAACTAAACCACTTCTCCCACAATCAGAAAGCACTCACCATCATGTGCTTTTCTCATTTTTTTCTCTCCCATTTATCTGTTTATTTTCGCATCATAGGAAGCAGCTCAAAGGTAAAACAATAACACACAAAAAAGTCTGTAAACCACTTCTCCTAACACAAACAAACGAAAAAAATAGCTACCATCAAGTGCTTTTTCTCTTTTTTCTTTTCTTTCATTGATTTTTCACATCATAGGAGTTTCATTTGATGATGAAAGTTCGGCATGCAGCTTTTTTTTATTTATATTGCCATTGTGCGGAACTTATTCTATGAGTGTGTCGGAAAAATGACTGAACGGGTAAATGCTATGAAAGAGATGGGGAAGCAAAATGGGGTTCAATCCTTATGAGAAGAAAGTTTTATCTACGAATTATTGGGTCTGGATTAAAGTCTTCCTCCACCTCTTCCGCTGCTTCCTCCTCTTCCTCCTTTTCTTCCTCCACTTACCCTCTTCTAGGTTCTATCTGTACACCTCTATATAGTTTCTCGCGGAAATACTACAAGAATACACAGTCGTTCCACGCACAGCATGATGACGTCACACTCTCATCTGACCTAAATCTAGGCTCCAGGGTTCTCATGAAAACAACAACAACTAAAAGTAAAGGGATAACTCATGTGTGAGAAATATAATGCAAATAAAAGATAGCGAAAAAAAAGAACCTGATGTTAAAGGCCAGTCTTACAGTCCAGTACAGCACGTTTGTAAGCTCCCCAACCAAACACAAAACACGACGAAAATTCCTCGTATAGTTTTTTTTTCTTACAGCAGAGGAGTCAGTTCAAGGGCATAAAGAAGGTAACAAATGTGAAAAAACACTATACAAGGAATTTTCGTCGTGTTTCGTGTTTGGTTGGGGAGCTTACAAACGTGCTGTATGTTTACGAAAGTGCGTCGCCTCCTCTGGCGACGGCCGCGGCGACGCTGCAGTCGCCGCAGCCGTGAAATAGCTCGCAGAGGGTTTAGGTCGGGGAGCATAGTTAAACCACTCCAACCGAACTTTACGACCTACTAACGTGGGGTCGGCGCCCCCCTCGATCGCCCCTTCTAACCAGCACCCCCACCTTGACCCCCCCACATGTATATGTGACTTATTTCATCGAGGAGGTCTTTCTCGCAACACCGGCTGCGTCGCCGCGGCCGCCGCCAGAGGAGGCGACGCGCTTTCGTAAACATTATCCCCTATTTTCAGGAGTAAAAAAAAAGTCCTTGAATTGGATTTTCAAAGCGTTTCCGTGACTGTTGAAGGTTTGTAGAAAAGATATATGAAGAGATACTGATGTTTCATAAAGTAGGTAATGAGATACTGGCACGGACCTAAAACGAATCTTAACCCATTTCGGCGCCCGAGCTCACATATCTGACACGGTTTTCGTATGAGTTTTCGGTATTTCCAGGAGTATTTTAATGGTCCTAGTAGTAGTTTGATTCTTCTTCTGTACCATGAACCTGAAAACACTCTCATGAGAACCCAATTGATCCCCTTTTTGGCCTTTGGAAATAGTTGGTGTGAGAGGCGGAAGTGTCTGCCAATACTAACCAAGGAGTCTGCAAGAGGCCGGTGGGCGTATACAAGGCAGCTCCCGTGAACCTGACCCCACCTAACGTCACTATTCAATCTGATCTTCATAATCTTCACCCATTTCTAGTCCACTGCAGCATAGAGGCCTTTCCCAACGTCCTCCACCTCTCCTAACCCCACCTAACTTAACCTAACCCCACTCGGATCTTCATAATCCTCAGTCATGACTTATCCACTGCAGCATAGAGCCCTTTCCCAACGTCCTCCACCTATCCTAACCCCACCTAACCTAACCTAACCCCACTCTGACCTTCATAATCCTCAGTCATGACTAATCCACTGCAGCATAGAGCCCTTTCCCAACGTCCTCCACCCCTCTCTGTTTGATATACTACTCCATCGTGCTTCGGCAAATACTCTTAACTAATATAATCTTCATCTTCAGGCATTGCTAGTCTACTGCAGAACAAAGGCCTTTCCCAACGTCATCCACCCTTCCCTGTTATTATACTCCATCGTGGTTTGGCAAATACTCAAACTTCATCTAATCTTCATCTTAAGGCCTTGTTAGTCCAATACAAAACAAAGGCCTTTCCCAGCGTCCTCCACCTTTCTATGTTAGTTGTTAGACCTCTTCATCCTGCTCTGGCAAATGCTCTAACTTTAGGGATTGACACTGTAAACTTCATATCGTCAGCCTATGGCAGAGGTCTTTCTCAATGGTCCATCTCTATTCCTTCACCTTTCTCTGATTGATGTTAGATTACGCCATCCTGCTTCGGCAAATGCTCTAACTTAAGTGACTGCAATACTCTAATATTCACCATCGTAAGTTATTACTGGTTTATTACAAAGGCCTTTCCCAGTTGTCTGTTCCTCTACCTTTCTCTGTTTGATGTTAGTGTACTCCATCCTGCTCCGGCCAATGATCTAATGTAATCTCTCCACCTGCTCGCCCTCTGCCCGCCCTGACGTGTACATGTTCTGGGTCGTCACTGTTGCGTTGGCTGTCCTCCTGATGTCAGTTCTCCGCGTGCTGTGTCCCGCCGAGTCCATTTCTCGTTCTTGTTTGTTGTTAGATTATCTTTAGTTTTTGTTGTTACCTAATCCATGATGCTCTCTGTCTGTCTGTCTCTCTCTCTTGTAGCCTAAGAAACAAATTTGATGAACTGAGATGTCTTGCTCTAACAGAAAATTTTGACATAATTGCTATAACCGAAACATTTATCGACACCACAAATATTGATTTAAGTTCCGAATACAACATAGATGCCTACAGACTCTTCAACAAAGATCGTGTAAACCGTAGAGGCGGTGGCGTCGCCCTTTATGTCAAAAGCTATTTGCAACCCACTGACAAAACACCGAGAAACAGTAACGTTGAACATTTGTGCGTGCGAGTAAACATTGCAAAAGTCAATTTAAATATATCTGTCACCTACAGACCTCCCGGGCAATCACTCGATGACGACCTTGAAATGTACAGCGTCTTAAGGCAGTCACTTAATAACAGCGACTCACTGATATTAGGAGACTTTAACCTCCCCCATATCGACTGGGCGACACTGTCAGGTACAGAAGGCGAGTCACATAGAATGATCGAATTTCTAGAAGAAAATTATTTAAGCCAAATGGTTTCTGAGCCAACTCGACAAAATAATATACTCGACCTTGTTATAACGACCCAAGATAACCTAGTCAGTAGTGTCACGGTAGGTGAACACCTCGGTTCTTGCGATCATAAATTAGCGCGCGTCGACATTAGAGCTCAATCATCAGTGACTGAAAATAAAGTAAAGGTGCCCAATTTCAAAAGAGCTAACTTCGTAGAAATCCGACAAAAACTAACAGAAATACAACTATCAGATGACGGCAACGTAGATGAAGCCTGGCTAAGCTTTAAAAATCACTTACTCACTCAGCAGAACACATTCGTTCCCTTGTGCGAGAAGCGAATTAACACTAATAAAAGCCCACCGTGGTTTAATAGCGAAATTAAACAATCATTCAATGAAAGAAAATTGTTTTACAGGTTAAAGAAAGAACAAAGCACGCCCGAAAACATTAGACTTTATAATGATGCCAGGCGACGAGTAAAAAGACTAGTAGGTCAGGCAAAGCGTAGATATGAAGAAAATATTGCAGCCAACTGTAAAAATAATCCGAAATCTTTCTTCAGTTACATAAACAACAGAAAGGCGATCAAAAGTGGTATTGGACCTTTAACAAACAGCGACGGTGCACTAGTGACTGACAGCCAACACATTGCAAACCTCTTAAACAATTACTTTTCCTCGGTGTTTAATACTAACAGTCTTCCTCTCGCTACCACCAACACCAGTACTAATGTAAATCTCGAGCATGCATTGCCTAATTTTGAAATAACAACCGATGAAGTCCTTAAAGCTCTCCATTCGCTTAAAACAAATAAAAGTCCCGGACCCGACAAAGTATATCCTATACTGCTTAAAGAAACAAAGAGCGAAATACTCTCCTCCTCACTACTGTATTCAATATGTCCTTGCGACAAGGCATCGTCCCTTCGGATTGGAAAAAGGCTAACGTGACACCGATTTTTAAGAAAGGAGACAAAAAAATACCAGGTAACTACCGACCCATTAGTCTAACTTCAATTGTAGGTAAGCTACTCGAGAGCATAATTAGAGACAAAATTGTGAGTTACCTCGAAAGCCACTCATTAATTGGAGATTCACAACATGGCTTCCGTAACAAAAGATCCTGCCTGTCAAACCTACTGACCTTTTATATCGATCTCTTCTCAATTTATGACGTAACCAAATCAGTGGACGCAGTCTATCTTGATTTCCAGAAAGCGTTTGATAAAGTCCCATATCATAAATTACTTTATAAATTAAAGCAAATAGGCATTGACGGTAGAGTAAACCAATGGATCGCGAATTGGTTGAGCAACAGACAACAAAAAGTTTTGATTGACGGATTTAACTCAGAGTGGGCGCCGGTCACTAGTGGCGTCCCTCAGGGCTCGGTTCTTGGCCCAGTGCTCTTCATTATTTACATCAACGACGTGGATGTTGGACTCAATAATCGCATTAGTAAATTTGCAGACGACACAAAGATTGGTAACTCGGTTCTCACTGACGAAGACAGGCAAAGCCTCCAAGAGGATCTGCACAAAATTTCAGCTTGGTCGGATAAATGGGAGATGCCCTTTAACGTAGACAAGTGCCAGGTCCTTCAAGTTGGAACAAAAAATAAGAAGTTCGATTACGAAATACTCGGCGTTAAACTCACAAGCGTTCAATGCGTTAAGGACCTGGGGATTAAAATCGCGTCAAACCTCAAATTCTCACATCAATGCATCGATGCAGCAAATAAAGCGAACAGAATGTTGGGCTTCATTAAAAGAAACTTTTTATTCAAGAATAAAGATGTAATACTTCCGCTCTACAATAGCTTAGTCAGACCCCACTTGGAATATGCGGTACAGTTTTGGTCTCCCCACCATGCAAAGGACATTGCTAAACTAGAAGGTGTTCAGCGTCGAGCAACAAAAATGATCCCTTCCTTGCGCAACAAATCCTACGAAGAAAGGCTTTCCACCCTTAACATGTTCTCTTGAGAAACGTCGCCTCCGAGGAAAACTGATCGAATGTTTTAAAATACTTAATGGTTTCACGAATGCAGACAGAACAAAATTATTTATGATCGATGACACTTTGCGAACTAGGAACAATGGCACAAAACTCAAATGTAGACAAGAATATTCAGACTGCAACAAATTTTTCTTCACCAACGTTGTAGTGCGAGAATGGAATAAGCTCCCACCATCAGTGGTCCAGTGTAACACGATTGACTCCTTTAAAAACAAGCTCGACCGTCACTTCCTTCAACTTAATATTAACTAGAGTAGAAAAGCAACGTTTTGGAGCCATCTGATTAATGTAAAATCACTTAGGTTTAAGGACAGACCACCTAGTTTGGACCATGGGGTCTGTGTGGTCTGATTTTCTATGTAAATCTATGTAAATCTCTCTCTCTCTCTCTCTCTCTCTCTCTCTCTCTCTCTCTCTCTCTCTCTCTCTCTCTCTCTCTCTCTCTCTCTCTCTCCCCATCCTCCTCCTGCCCATACATACATACATACATACACACACATACATACATTCACTCACACACAAACAAACATATTCTCACAGTAGTTCCTCGCAGACATGCCCATTATGAATTCAGTCGCCACGAGGACAACAAGGAAGCGCCTAATCTACTCTCTCAGTAAGGTGAACGGCCTCGAGCTCTTGTCATCCCAGCGGCAGAGTGTTGAGCTCGTCCCGCACTGGGCTGGCGTGGCGGCGAGGGCGGGTTTAAAGGCTCTGATCAGGCTTTAGTAGAGATTGTGCTATTATTTCCGTGAGTTGTTTTATTAGCCGAGTGATAGTGTGACAAAGCTTCTACACCGGGGATGCCACAATATTGTATTTTATCATGTTTTTAGTAAGTTTTAAACATGAGAAGCCTTCCGAATGATGAACAAGTGAAGTCGTATAAAAGAATATATTATATAATATTGGTTTAAGCCATTTTTAAACATTAGATATCTTCCAGTTGATTACTAATGGTGCATATTTTTGTACTTCTTCCATGGTTTTAGTCATGGACTTCCAAATGATAAACAAGTGAAGTCGTATTAAAGAAGCTGTATTTTTGTATCGCTGTAGTAATTTTTAAGCTTGACTGGCCTTTGAAATGGACCTAGAGCCAACGAGTAAGTCAAGTAAGCGAAGTGGGAAAGAAAGATAAAGAAAAGTAAAGTTCCAAGGCCTTCAAAATAGTTTACTATGGAAGTCAAGTGAAAGAAGCGGTGTTGTTCTTCATTGTTTCAGTCACATGTAAGCATGCTAGACCTTACAAATGGACCCAGAAGTCACCGCCAGAACTGAAGTCAGCCTCGAGAAAAGGAAGAAGGAAAGCAAGTTCAGTGCTCCACCAACATCCTTCTCATGGTGGTGAGGGGCGTGGCGCGTCACACCAACAGCCTCAAGTATGCCATGAGGGCGGCGGAGGGGAGGAAGGGGGAGGCAGGGGAGCGGAAGGCAGGGGAGGGGAAGGTAGGAAAGGCAGGGGAGGGCAGCAACCATGTGTGTGTGTGTGTGTGTGTGTGTGTGTGTGTGTGTGTGTGCTGGGGTCTGTCACTGTTTACCGACGCATATAATAGCGTAGGGTGACCACCGATTAGGCGTGGGGGGGATTTAGGCTATTTCCGGGCGGGTTAGCAAAAGGTTAATCAGAATGTGCCACCGACAAACTAACAACTCACACCTTTCAACCTCATATTCCTCTTTGTTTTCACATTCACCCGTCGTAATGTGTGGGACGTTTAATTTCTTTGGTGAGAGGTTGATATAAAAGTTCGCCAAAATGTGCTACTGGCTAACTAACTAACCTGACCTAACCTAGCCTAACCTAACATAACCTAACCTGACCTAACCTAACCTTTACGCCTTCAAACCTCATATTCCTCTTTATCCTCACCTTCACGCGTCATACTCCTAGTAATATTATATCTAACACCTCCATCCACCATATTTCTCTTCTTTTTAACACTTATATACTCACACATTTCGTCGCTCACACACCCACATTTGATAAGACTTTCGAAGAGGTTGTGGTGTTAGTAGTATTTCTATGGGTAGATTTATGAGCCTAGTGATAGCATGAAAAGGCTTCCATATTATCAAACATTTAGGCGCTCACACACCCACATTTTGTAAGGCTTTCGTAGAGGTTGTTGTGTTAGTATTTCCACGAGTAAAGAGCCTACTTATAATTTGATAGGCCTTCTGCACCATGAACGTGAAAAAACGCTCATCAGAACCCGACTAACCTCCTTTGTGGCCTAGGGAAATATTGATTGTGTGAGGCGAAAGCGTTTGGTAAAGGTTGTAGGCATTTCCATGGGTAGTTTTATGGGCTTAGTGATAGTATGACAAGGCTTCCGCACCATGAACGTGAAAAACTCATGAAAACCCGACTAATCTACTTTCTGGCTTCGGGAAGTTTGTTGCAGCTGAGAATAAACGCCTCAAACATCAATAACCACGTGACCCAGCAATCCACGGCAGCCAGAGGGGAGTGAATGCGTCAGTGTGTCAGTAAAAGAATCCAGTGCAACCGTCGCCAGGCTGATCCGACACCCACGACGGATCAAGTGTTTACAAATACTAGTTCGTGCCGAGCAGTGAACCTTCCCGGCCTGACTCACCACAATGCTAACACGCTGAAGCTGTTGATCGGCGGCGCACGCACGAACACTTGCAACGAGGAGGGAAACGGGGCGGAGGGCAAGCTAAGAGAGACATGAAGGGAAGGAAGGAGGGAGAAGGGGAAGGGAAATTAAGAAGGGAGGGAGGAAGGAGGGAGAGAGGAGAAAGGAACACTCTTGCACTAGGAAGGAAAACGCAACGGAGGACAAGCTAATAGGCAAATGAAGGGTTAGGAAAGGAAGGTTTGAGGGGAAGGGAAGGCAGGGGGGGAGGAGGGATGGTAAAAGAAAGGAAGGAGGGAAAGAAATGGACTTGAAAGGAAGATTAGAGGGGAAGGGAAGGGGAAAGAAGGAGGAAGAGGAAGGGACGGGGAAGGATGATTAGAGGGGAAGGGAAGGGGAAAGAAGGAGAAAGAGGAAGGGACGGGGAAGGAAGATTAGAGGGGAAGGGAGGGGGAGGGAAGGAGGGAGAGGAAAGGACGGGGAAGGAGCGGTAAGTAAGGAGGAAAAGGAGAAAGAGGAATGAACGGGGAGAAAGGGAGGAGGAGAGAGAAAGGAGGGAAAGGGAGGAGAGGCACGTCAAGGAAGAGGAAAGGAGAGTAGTAAGTAAGAAGGGGAAGAGACAGAGGAAGGAGGAGGAGAAGGAGAGAAAAACGAAGAAACGGGGAAAGAAGGGAGGGGAAGAGACATGTAGGGATGGAGAGAAAATAATCATGGAAACATGAAAATGCAGGCAACAGAAAGCCTGTTGGCTCATTACGAGGTTGCCCGCTTTGGTGATTTAATCAGCTCGACAGCCACTTGGGGCCAGGGGAGCAGATGAAAGCACCTCGACATTGAGGAGCAGATGAAAAGCACCTCGATATTGAGGAGCAGATGAAAGCACCTCGACATTGAGGAGCAGATGAAAAGCAATTCGATATTGAGGAGCAGATGAAAGCACCTCAGTATTAGGATCACTCCTGACGCAGAGAAGTGACGGTCGATTCTATATTTGAAGGAGTTGATGGTATTCGCATATACTACTTCTGAAGGAAGATTGTTCCAGTGACGAATGACTCGGTTTGAAAAGAAACTCCTTCCGATGTCTGTGTTACATCGACTCGACTGAATGGGTAAGCCGTTATTTCTAGTTCTTAGGTTGGTTTGCAGTTCAAAGAATTTGGAGTAATCGACGTTACTGAAGTTTTTTTCAGATACTTGAAGACTTGAATCATATCCCCTCTCAGGCGTCTTTTCTCCAATGTAAAGAGATTGAGTCGCTTGAGTCGTTCCTCGTATGGTTGAGCCCTTAAGGTTGGAATCATCTTTGTGGCGCGTCGTTGAATCCTTTCCAATAAATCAATGTCCTTTCTGTAATTAGGAGACCAGAACTGTACTGCATACCCGAGGTGCGGTGTTACCATGGAATTATACAAGGCTAACATCACGTCTGGCGGTTTACACTCGAAGTTCCTCGCTATGAACCGGAGCATAGTGTTGGCTTTGTTGTAGGCTTTTTTACAGTGATTCTCGTGTTTCAGGTCACTGCTGATAGTGACTCCAAGATCCTTTTCCTTCTGCATCGCCTGCAGAGGTCTCCCATTCATGATGTATGTGTGGTTACTATTTCTGGACCCAATGTGCATGACTTTGCATTTGTCAACATTAAAGGACATTTGCCATTTTTCTGACCATTCGACAATGTGATTGAGATCTTTCTGAATGATTTTGCAGTTGGTCTTTGTGAGGGCCTTTCCACCACCTTGGTGTCATCAGCAAATTTCGATATTGTTGATTTCAATCCTGATTCGAGGTCGTTGATATATATGATGAAGAGAATGGGTCCCAGCACTGACCCTTGAGGCACTCCACTAGTGACTGGAAGCCAATCGGAAGGCTGTCCGTTTAGTAGTACTCGTTGTTTTCTGTCGTTGTCAATCTCTTATCCACGCGATCAGATTGGCTCCACTGCCGGCCGAGTGCAGTTTCTTAAGGAGTCGCTCTTGCGGTACCTTGTCGAAGGCTTTCTGAAAGTCCAGGTATATAACATCACTGGGGATGTGGGCATCCCAGTTCTTATATATACCTTGGAAGAAGTCTAATAAATTCGTTAGGCAGGGGCGCTTGTTTCTGAAGCCATGCTGGGTGTCGGAGATTACATTATTGTCTTCTAAAAACTTGACAAGTTTGTTTTTAATAATCTTTTCGAGTATTTTTCCTGCCACTGATGACAAACTTATGGGTCTGTAGTTTAATACAACGCTTTTGCCTCCTTTTTTGAAAATCGGTCTTACGTCTGCCATCTTCCAGTCTTCCGAGACCTTGTTCAGTTGAACAGACTGGTTGAATATGTTAGTGAGTGGCTGAAGTATTTATTGTTTAAGCTCTTTTGATAACCGTGGTGACAAACCGTCGGGTCCCGTTGACTTGTTCGTGTCGAGTTTGTCCAAATACTTTTTAACTTCTTGGTCGCATATTGTGTCAACTTCCAGGGGCGTGATCTCACTCGGCGGGTCAGAGCTCTCGGGAAAGGTTTCGATGTCCTCGACTGTGAATACGGATGCAAAGTTACCGTTAAGGATTCTGGCCATCTGTTTACTGTCCTGAGTTACAGATCCAGTCTCATATGTTAGGGGACCAATATTGGATTCTACTTTCTTTTTCGATCTGATGTATGTGAAGAATTTTTTTGAGATGGGAAGGAGAGAAAGGAAGGAACGAGGAAAGAAGGGAGGGGAAAGGAAAGGGAAGAGACAGGGAAGGAGGGAAAAGAATGGATGGGAAGGAGAGAAAGGAAGGAACGAGGAAAGAAGGGAGGGGAAAGGAAAGGGAAGAGACAGGGAAGGAGGGAAAATAATGGATGGAAAGGAGAGAAAGGAAGGAACGAGGAAAGAAGGGAAGAGACAGGGAAGGAGGGAAAAGAATGGATGGGAAGGAGAGAAAGGAAGGAACGAGGAAAGAAGGGAAGAGACAGGGAAGGAGGGAAAAGAAGGGATGGAAAGGAGGAAGGAGTAAGGGGCAAGAAGGGAGGTGAGAAGGAAAGGGAAGAGACATGCAGGGAAGGAAAGGGATGGGAAGGAGGAAGAAGTAGAAGGAAAGGGGAAGAAGAAGAGGAAGAAGGGAAGAGGAATAAGGGAAAGGCAGAACACACTTGCAGGCCGCGTGTTCCCTCGAGGTGCTCAACAGAGGGGAGAGAAAATGAAAACAGCGGACTAGGAAGTGGGCGAAAGACTTGTTACACCACGACTAGAAAAGATGTGATTTGCCTTTCAACGAGTGAGGGGATGGAATCAGAGAGCGCGGATATGGGCACGATGACACGCTTGTTGGGAAAGGAAGGGAACGCAAGGACTGTAGGAGGATGAGAAATGGCTGACAATATTAGGGAAGGGAAGGGAAGGGAAGGGAAGGGAAGGGAAAGAGTTAGAGGAATGGACGGGGAGGGAAAGGGACGCGGGAGACGGAAGGGGAAGGGATTTGGAAGGGGTAAAAGGGAGACGGAACAGGGTAGGAAGGAGGGAAGAGTAGGTAAGGAAAGAGAAAGGAAGGAGAAGGAAAGGAAGGTTGAAGGGGATTGGTATGGAAAAGGACGAGGAAGAAAGGAGGGGAAGGGAAGGATGGAGGGATGGAGAATGAGGAAGGGGAAGTAGAGGAAAGAGGGAAGGAAGGGAGGGAGATGAAAAAGAGGAGAAACAGCTAGATAGAGGGAAGGGGAAAGAGAGAGAGAGAGGGGGGGACTTGTACAAAAGGGAGGGAATATTAAAAAAAAATATAATAGCAACTGAAAGAAGATGAATAAGCAGAGAATGAATGGCTGATAGATTTACTGAGAGAGAGAGGGAGGAGGGGGAAAGAGAGAGAAGGAAGGGAAAGAGGGAGAGAGAGAGGAAGGGGCATTTAAAGAAGGGAGGGAATGCGGGAATGACTTTAAGGAGGAACACAAAGGAACACAAAGAAAGAGTAAACAACAGCAGACCTGCTGGTCCTTACGAGGCTGTTTGTGACAAACTACACTAACCATCTGATCAAAGGTGGAAGATGAAGGACGGCAAAGGCGAAGGCTCCTCCCTACCCCCCCATCCCTCCTGCCAAAGCTGGCAGGAAAGAAAAAAGAACCATGCAGCATGGAAAAACTGCATGGAATATATGTAGGAAGGAGGAAAGAACTACCATTACTGCTACCACTAACCGGGCGATAAAAGCGGACAAGGACACCAGTATTCGAAAGAACGTAACGTTATTACGACAATGAGTAATATCTTAGTTGCTGGTTGGATTCAAAATACTTGTCTAATCTATTCTTGAAGGCCGTAACTGTTGTGCTATCAACGACATCACAGGGTAGAGAGTTCCAAACATTAACAACTCGATTGAAGAAGTGTTTAGCTTCGTGCGACGAGAATCTTTACCACTTATCTTCAAATTGTGATTTCTTCTTGTTCTATTTGATCGATCAATTGTAAAGTAATCTTCCGCATTAATATCACTGAATCCTTTAAACATTTTAAACACTTCTATTAGATCGCCTCGCATTCTTCGTTTTGATAGGCTGAATAAATTCACTTTTTAAGCCTTTGTTCATATGATAAATTTTTCAACCTAGGAATCATCTTTGTTACTCTTCGTTGAACCCGTTCCAACTTTTCTATGTCTTTTCTGCAATAAAGGGACCAAAACTGTACACCGTACTCTATGGGGTCGAACCAATGAATTATACAGTTTTAATATTACTTTTTCAGATTTATTATTAAAGACTATTCGTATGAAGCCAACCAATTTGTTTGCGGTTTTAACCACCTCTGAACAATGCTGACCGGGCTTTAAATCGCTTGATATAGTGATTCTAGGATCCTTTTCTTTACTTACTGCAGAAAGTTGTTGGCCATTCATTACGTACCGAACGCGATTGTTATTTTTTCCGATGTGCAACACTTTACATTTGTCAACGTTAAATTTAATTTGCCATTGATTGGCCCAACGTGCAAGTCGATCTAGATCTGATTGTAAAGCTTCTTCGTCGAGTGTCGCAGTTACTTTACTAGCAATTTT